>NC_057729.1:1992006-1994193 GCF_004010195.1 Chiloscyllium plagiosum | reverse complement strand
TCCTGCCATTCCAGGAATTGACCCTCGTGAACTCCGCTGCACTCCTTCAATAGCCAGAATGTCTTTCCTCAAATTTGGAGACCAGAACTGCACACAGTACTCCAGGTGTGGTCTCACCAGGGCCCTGTACAGCTGCAGAAGAATTTAACATGGCCAATTTACCTAACCTGCACATCTGTGGGAAGAAACTGGAGCACCCAGAGGAAACCCGCACAGACACGGGGAAAATGTGCAGACTCCACACAAGGCTGGAACTGAACCTAGGACCTGAGTGCTGTGAGGCAGCAGTACTAACCACTGTGCCACCCCCTAAATTCAGCACCTCACATTTATCTGAACTAAACTCCATCTGCCACTTCTCAGCCCATTGGCCCATCTGGTCCAGATCCTGTTGTAATCTGAGGTAACCCTCTTCGCTGTCCACTACACCTCCAATTTTGGTGTCATCTGCAAACTTACTAACTGTACCTCTTAATGCTCGCTTCCAAATCATTTATGTAAATGACAATAAGTAGTGGGCCCAGCACCGATCCTTGTGGCACTCCACTGGTCACAGGCCTCCAGTCTGAAAAACAACCCTCCACCACCACCCTCTGTCTTCTACCTTTGAGCCAGTTCTGTATCCAAATGGCTAGTTCTCCCTGTATTCCATGAGATCTAACCTTGCTAATCAGTCTCCCATGGGGAACCTTGTCGAACGCTTTACTGAAGTCCATGTAGATCACATCTACTGCTCTGCCCTCATCAATCCTCTTTGTTACTTCTTCAAAAAACTCAATCAAGTTTGTGTTTCTTGAGGATGGACTGACCATAATCTACAACCACACCTTGATGCTCCAGGAAGGGACACCCATAATGGACATGGCTGCATAGGGGAGAAAGTGAGGTCTGCAGATGCTGGAGATCAAAGTTGAAACTTTCAATCCTCTTTGTTACTTCTTCAAAAAACTCAATCAAGTTTGTGTTTCTTGAGGATGGACTGACCATAATCTGCAACCACACCTTGATGCTCCAGGAAGGGACACCCATAATGGACATGGCTGCATGCCCAGTGTTGGAAAAGGGGTCAGCTCGGGTGGCTGTTTGATGAGCAGTGCCACCCTCTCCACTTCCTTAATAAACTGGAGTCATGACAGTGTGAGCAGCGGGCCATTGCACCGTGGGTCCCGCAATGTCTCTGAAGGGTCAGTCTGGCCAAAGAAGGGTCAGTCTGGCCAAAGAAGGGTCAGTGGCCATCCTTGTGAGGATCCCTCCCTTTGTACTGCCCTCACATTCTCTCCATCCACTCCCTCAGTCACCAGGCTGTGTCCTTCCAGAAGCCTCAGGTCTCTGCTTCAACCCCATTGTCCCTTTTCCGGGGGCAGAAATAAAACAGATTCCCGGGAGCAGGCCCCAGCGAGATTTGAACTCGCGACCCCTGGTTTACAAGACCAGTGCTCTAACCCCTGAGCTATGGAGCCGGCGCAGTAAACGCTCCCCGACAGGAGCCTGAAGGAGTCGGTCAGCCTGTCCTCGACCTCAGCTCGAGGGGGCAGCATCTCCGGAGGCCGCAAAGCCGACAATCATCCCCCCCCCCCCCACCAGCGGATGTTGCGATGCTCCGATCGGGACGGACTGAGTTGTGCGGGACTTTTCGAAATGGGTCTCGTGGGGGCTCTCATGGCGCCAGGTCTTCCACTCGATTGAACAGAGTTACCCTTGAGGGTCCGATAATCTGCCCCCAACCAATATGGCCGCCTATACAGACAGCAAAGCAAGGGCCTGCGGGTCGCCGATCGCCCCGCACCAACATGGCAGACCGCCGGTCGCCCCGCGTTAACACGTCGGCGCAGCCGTTCACCTCACGCGAAGATGGTGGGCAGGCGCTCGCCCCGCATCAATATGGCCGCACAGCCGCGCGCTGGCAAGCGGAAGCGCTTCCCGGCGGGCGGTGCGAGCATTGTCCCGGAAGTGAGTGGCGGTGATATCCGGTGGAAGCTGAGTGTCCGGTGCTGGCGGCTGAAGGAGCGGTTACCATGGGAGCGAGTGGAGACGGCGGCAGTCCGAGCGGGGACGGCGGCCTCCCGGAACCTGAGCAGCCCGGCACGGTGAGGGGAGCGGCCCCGGGGGGCGGGGCTGGGCGAGCGCTTCCGGTCCGACCCCACCACACACCCCCACCACACACCCCACCCCCCCCACCCCCCCCAC
>NC_057729.1:1981940-1991892 GCF_004010195.1 Chiloscyllium plagiosum | reverse complement strand
ACCCCCCACCCCCCACCGGGGTGGACACAGAGGAAAGCTCTCTCTGTACTGTCCCCATCAAACACTCCCAGGGCAGTTACAGCACAGGATTATATACAGAGCAAAGGCCCCTCTGTACTTATCGGATGCCCCCAGTATAGGGACAGCACAGGGTTCCTTACAGTGTAATGCTCTTCCTATACGATTGTTACCAAATGCTATCCAGATATGAAACTTGGAAGCTTGCGTGCCAGAAAAATCCCACGAATGCAATCCTTTCCAAATCTGTGTACGGTTCTGTTTTTTAAAGTTGTTATTGAATCTGCTTTTATCATCCTTTCAAGCAGTTCGACTCAGATTACTGTGTGAATCAACAAATCTGTGCTGCCTCTGGTTCTCATATCTACCATCTGGTTATTCACCCCTCCTGATAGGGGAAACAAATTCTCCTCCTTTTAATCCGTCAACAATGTTTATTAAATTAGAATACGTGAATAAATCTCTCCCTAACACTCTGCTCTGAGAGTAACCCCCAGGCGCTCCAGTGTCTCCATGTTAATGGAAGCTCCTAATCCCTGGAATCGTTCTAGTGAATCTCTGCTGCATCCTGAGCAAAGCTTTGACAACCTTCGAAATTGAGATGGCCAGATTTGGGCATAATCCTGCAGCTGAGCTTTAACCAGTGACTTAGAAAGGTCAACCTATTTGTGGGTTTTTTTGTCTCTGTTTATGCAGGTCAAGGTCCAGTGAGCTTCTTTAAGCAGACTTCTCAACCTGCAAGGTTTTACATGTTACAGATCCCCACGTTAACACTGAGGGAGGGTGATAGAAACTAATTGTACAATCTTTCTGCCAGTATATATCATTCACACTACTCTACATCAAATAAATAAAATCTCTCCTTATTTATACATTTTTGATAAACCTCTTTGAAATCTCAGGCTGTAATGGAAAGATCAGGTGAGGCTAATACAGTAGTTATAATTCATTTGGGTTTTCAAAAGACGTGCAAAAGACTAATTATTGAGGTCACTAGTCTGTGAACAAACACTGGAATGACTATAAAATATGATTGCATGTAAAAAGGTACTTGGCTTGGCAAATGGTGGGAAGTGGTGTGCCTTGGGATCACTGCTGTTCATAAAGTCCGGAGTCAAAGTATCATTTCAAAACTTGGCAAGGGCACCAAATTGGAGGTTCAAATAATATAGTTGCTGCACGAGCTTAGCAAGGGGGCCTTGGTTTTAATGGTTGTGAGGTAGTTTATTTTGGTAGGAAGAATAAGGAGGCTACGTGCTTGGGGAAATAAATATAGTATAGGGTCAGGGATCACAGGAGCATGTCCACACAAACCGTAAAGCAGCATCTCAGCTCAGGGAGGCCATTCCTAATGGAAAAAAAATCCAACAAAGCACTGGAGTCTGTTTGAAAACAAAGTTTTGCAGGAGCTCAGCAGATCTGGCAGCATCTGAGGAGAGAGTAGTAGAGTTAATATTTCAGGTCATGACCGTTCATTGTAAGTGGGGAAATATGAGAAATGTCCTGGGTTATAAGTTTGTGAAAGAAGGAAAGGGCACTGGATAAAGAAGCAAATCTGACAGGGTGGGAGACAGGGATGATTCAGTGACAAAACAGTTGGCACTGCAGGGCTAAATGGAGTGACGGACGGGTAAAGGAACAGCACGGTGAATGGAGATATCGTGAATTGCAGAAATAATTGAAACCAAAACTTGAAAGCAAAAAAAGATGAAAAGAGTAAATCTGAAACATGTAAAGAATGAGGAAATGGAATCGGGGCAGAGATTACAGTGGGGAATTTGTGACGAGTCTGTCCAATGGAATAATGAGGTGCTCTTCCCTGAGCTTACCCTGCCTTTCACTAGAATACTGCAGGAGGTGGAGGACAGAGAGAGCCGTGTGGGAGTGAGGTGGAGGATTCAACACCAGGTTACTGGATACTCAGTAAACAAAAAGTCACCCTTCTCAATGTGGAGGAAACAGTATTGTGAGAAGTGAATATATAATACAAAATTGAAAGTGGGAAATCACTTTTTTGATTTGACAGGAGTAATTTGTGATATTTGTCATTGAGAAGGTCAGGGTTTGCCACAGTATGTTTGAACTATTATATCTAGCAAAGAAACTGTGAGTTTACTCTTAATAGTAATAAACAATAGTATTTATTTATTTAACAATTAATATTATATTAACAAAATACATGACAAACTAACAATTTGTGCTTTAACTTAACCTTGGATAGTTATATCCCACCACACTAGATCTTGGCCTTGATCCATGTGGCGGTGATTGACTGGTTGTCTTCTCCCTGTAGTCCCAGGGGTGTTTCTCTTCTGGGTGGTTGGTCTCAAGTTGCCGCTCCTCATGATGGTGTTCGGACAATTCTTATACTGAGAAGTCTTTGTGCCCTTTGGGAGGGTCTTCAATATCTGCAAATACATCGATCAGGACTTGATCATCTTGATCAATTGGACCTAGCCAGGCAGTGACACGTTGATGGCAGGGTGGTCCTTGAGCATTAATTCCTGGAGGTGTTAGGGGACTTAGGTCAGGCAGCTCTTTCCAAATAAGGTTGTGAGGTGTTAAATAACTCGATGTCCTGGGGCTGGCATTCAGGTCACTTCTATTCAGTTCCAATTCAAGTGTGTATTGTATGGTCTGCAGCTGCTGAGTCAATTACATACGCTCTGCTGTAGCTGCAGCCTGTCTGGATTCTGCAGCCTGTTTATTCCAGAGTCCTGGAGCACAGTCACTTTTGGTCAAACCTTGTCTTAATTTTCCAGCACGCCTCATTTATTGTCCATTTGTCATAAATCCATCATTTGGAGCAGCCTGTCCAGCCACAAAGGACAGGTGTTCCATCTCCCGTATTTGTGCCAGTCTGAACAATTGGCTAGGGAAGGATTGGATCGTTGAGGGCTGACTGAGGGTTGGGCGTGGGTGTTGTCGATAGATGAGCTCCTTTGGAATATGCAATGGGGAAGATGTGTTTATGCCACCAAGTTGGAAGTGGCAGAAAACGCAGAGGATGATCCATTCCTGACTCTAGAAGGACAAGGAAATAGATGAAAGCAGGCAAGTGGAACAAGCAGTCAAGGGTACCGGGTACCTGGCAGTGGTTTCTGTTAACCTGTTTCCATCAGTGACTTCATGTATTTTGACAAAATCATTAACTTTTGCAATGACCATGGGAGTGATGGAACTTGAGAATCAGTACATGTTCCCAAGTGAATTGTAATAAAGTTCCGTGTCTTTGCTGTCCTTGTCCTTCCAGATTTTAGAGGTCATGGGTTAGAAGGAAAATAGTACTGAGACTGAGGGTTAATGCTACAGTGAATTGGTTGAAAGGCTGGCCGTGTGTTGCATTCCTCAGTGTGAGGGGATGGGGTGATGTTCCACCTTACTGGGGTAGCGCAGTGGGAATCAAGCCCTGCTATTCCTGAAGTCACAAAATTTAATGTTAGCATGAAAAATTCCCCAATTTCACTGTCATAGACCCAGGATGACAAAGTGCAGACCAGGTTTCTGTACTTAAGCAAATTACTCATTTTTATGAGTAATTAAACTTTAGCTACAGGTAAACAATTCTGAGACATCAACATGTCACTGTATTGGTTAAAACTCTAAACCCCTTATACATGTGACCTTCCACACAAACAGACACAGGCTAAAAACATGGGTGTTATGGATGAGAGGAAACTGGGAAAACAGTTCACTGATCCCTATACACAGGCTTGCTGTCCTGGCTCTTGTGCTGATCAAAACTCTGTTCCTCAGTCTTCCTCCTCTGAGTGCTTTCATTGGGTGGCAGGAGATGAGTTATTAACTAATGATCATGGCTTGCACAATAGCTGGAAGGAAAACACATTTGGTCGTCTTCAGTATTACAGTGGCTTTTACTGCAGAGAACAGAGATCTGAAGACTCATTATTTTATTCATAGTCCCAAAGTAAGTTCCCTGCGAATCAATCACATGGTTGTTGGCAGAAAGAGGGTGTTTGTGGTCAATAACTGGTTTTGAATTAACTACTTGTTGCCAGCTGAAACTCCACTTGTACACATCCCTTGGCTCCAGGTTATTCAATGAACTACACTTGCACGTGTGGACAAGTTAGACCAAAGTGTCTGTTTCTGTGCTGTATGAGTCTACGACTCTATAACTACTGCTTGAACAGTCAGTTTTTTAAAAATAATGTTTGCCATGACTGTTAGGTTATCTCTATTCAAAACGTGAGGCAATCCTTAGTTTTGAAACAATTAATTCTGCATATCAGTTCATGATCAGAAATACAGAAAATTAAGAAGTGAGCTTTTAGTGATGGGTTTTGATGCTGCATGAATTGCTGTCATGATGACCTTACAAGGTCTCCCTGCTTTCCAGAACCCCTGGAACATTATGATTAAGCACCGCCAAGTTGCTCGAAGGGGCCGGAGGTCACAGATGGCAGTGAGGTAAGATTTTACTGTGTGTTTGTGTGTGTATATACTGGCCTCAAACCTAGTCCAGGATCAGGAACCTGCATATTAGATGTGAGCTTGGAAATAAGATTTTTTAGAAATCTGTTAATTCTGGCGAGCACCAATATCAGGCCAGGTTACTAAATTATTCTTAAATACCCACCTGGGTCCATCAGTCCCCTGTAAAGGGAATCCGCTATCCTATGTGACTCCAGTCACTCAGTACATGGCTGACTTAGGGCAAATGGTGTTGGATAATAAGTGGAGAATTGCAAGTATCTCACTGTCCTAGAAAATAGAGGTACCTTCAGCCTTTGTCTATATCTGTGTATCTGACCAGTTGTGTGAGACAATCTGTGTTTACAACTAGCATCATAAGACTTTAGGACTTTTATGCATTTCTGATCACCAGGTTAATTGGGCAGATCAATGCTGGGGGATTTCCTGTCCAAGAATAGAGATCAGTTGACTGAAATAATGTAGCAGTATAAAACACGAGAAGTGAATTTGATGTCACCTTAAACTCTGTAAGAACCTCAATATGTCAGGTTCAGAATCTCAGTGTAAAAGTAAGTAGAATGGCTAACTTGGGGATTGCCTTATCCTCAGCCTGGGATGTATGCGACAGAGCCTTCTTTTTATTCTCCTCTGTGTATTGAAGAGATGCTGCTCCCCCATCACTCTTACTGCCTCTAAGAGACTATATTGTGTTGGTACTGTGAAGCAGCAGTGCGGACTGCCGAGCCATCATGATGCCCCAGGTGGCTTACAGGATGGAAATGGTATATACAGCATTACACATTCTTCCACAGGTTAGAACTGGTTCTGAAAGGAGCTGCAGATAATCATGCGATGTCAGATAATCTGTTAAAAGGTGCTTTTGTCAAAGAGTTCAAACAGGTGAAATCTATACTCTCTGCTTTCACCAGCTTCACCAATCCAAATGTATCCATGGATTTATTGCGAACTGTCCTGCAGCCCCACATCAATGAAGAGATTCGTGCTGTTATCAATAAGTACACCAAGGTAAGCCGCACGAGCCTAAGCACTCTTCGACGATTAGGTTCGGGAAAGCATGTCTGTGCTGTTCACTTTGGATTAGTAGATTAAATTCCACAGACTGGTCTCAGATTTATAGTATTTTGGTCCTGTATTCAGCTTTTTATAAATACATCCCACAATTTCTTTGTAGTTGAACAGTGTTGAATAGTCTGCTGGCCTTGGCTTCTGTCTTATCCTGTTGAAGTTACCATAATCAGAATTGTACATCTTAACTATTAAAGCATTTCCTTCACAACTTTGACATTTGAACTTTGTCATGGTTTATGATTACTATTAGATCAATGTTGCTTTACTGTTTGATTCTTAACTTAGTCATGGGAAATAAGCAGCCAATTGGAAGTTGGTAATGATGCTGATTGAACGAGCCAGTGCAGGGCTGATGGGCTGAATGTAACAATACTGACAGGTCCGACTCATCATTGAATCTGCACTGACCTAGTCTGTCATCGGCACCACAGCATATTGTTCTAGAAAGCTATCTTGATCACACTCAGAAAATTTGTTTGTGACTCTGCCCTTATATTGTAATTCTTACAGATATTTTTATATCACCCTGTTTCACTGTGTAATGACAGGACTGGCAGCTTAATATTCCAGGATACAAATGCTACAGGAAGGACAGAAGGGGAAGCAGTAGAGGAGAGGGAGTGGCCTTTTTGATAAGGGATAGCATCACAGCTGTGCTGAGGGAGGATATTCCCGGAAATACATCCAGGGAAGTTATTTGGGTGGAACTGAGAAATAAGGAAGGGATGATCGCCTTATTGGGATTGTATTATAGACCTTTAAGCAAAAAGGAATTTATTTAAACACAGCAGTTGAAACACGAACATTGGAGCTAATAGAATTATGGTCACTGACCCCAAAGTACTCCCATAGTGACACTTCAGTCACCTACCCTGCCTTATTCCCCAAGTGTAGGTCAAGATTTGCACCTTCCTTGGTAGGTACATCCACATACTGAATCAGAAATTTTTCTCGTACATGCTTAACAAATTGCTTTCCATCTAAATCCTTAACACAATTGCAGTCCCAGTCCATGTTTGGAAAGTTAAAATCCCCTACTATTACCACCTTATTATTCTGACAGATAACTGAGATCACTTTATGGATTTGTTTCTCAATTTCCCGCTGACTGTTGGAGTGGGGGGGCGGTCTTTAGTATAATTTCAATAAGGTGATCATCCCTTTCTTATTTCTCAGTTCTATCTGAATAACTTCCTTAGACGTATTCCCAGGAACAATCTACCAAAATACAGCCATTTTAAGATAGTGATGGTAAAGGATAGACTGGATCTAAAAGTTAAAGATCCAAATTAGAGCAAGACCAATTTTGACAGCATTGGGCAAGAACTTTCAAAAGTTGATTGGGGGCGGATGTTTGCAGGTAAAGGGATGGCTGAAAAATTGGAAGGCTTCAAAAATGAGATAACGAAAGTCCAAAGACAGTATGTTCCGGTTAGGGTGAAAGGCAAGGCTGGTAAGTGTAGGGAATGCTAGATGATTGGGGAAATTGAGATTTTAGTTAAGAAAAAGAAGGAAGCATATGAATAGACTGCAGGGATTAAGTGAATCCTTAGAGTATAAAGGCAGTAGGAATGTACTTAAGAGGGAAATCAGGAGGGCAAAAAGGGGACATGAGATAGCTTTGGCAAGTAGGATTAAGGAGAATCCAAAGAGTTCATTCAGGACAAGAGGGTAACTAGGGAGAGAATAGGGCCCCTCAAAGATCAGCAAGGCAGCCAATGTGTGGAACTATAAGAGATGGGAGAGATACTAAATGAGTATTTTGTGTCTTCCATTTTACTGTGGAGAAGGGCATGGAAGATATGGAATGTGGGGGAATAGATGGTGACATCTTGAAAAATGTCCGTATTACAGAGTAGGTGGTGATAGATGTTTTAAAATGCATAACGATGGATAAATCCCCATGACCTGATCAAGTGTACCCTGGAACTCTGTGTGAAGCTAGGTAAGTGATTGCTGGGCCTCTTGCTGAGATATTTGTATCATTGATAATCGCAGATGAGGTGCCGGAAGACTGGAGGTTGGCTAACGTGGTGCCACTGTTTAAGAAGGGTGGTAGGTAAAGCCAGGGAACTATAGACAAGTGAGCCTGACGGGTGGTGGGCAAATTGTTGGAGGGAATCCTGAGGGACAGGATTTACATTTATTTGGAAAGGCAAGGACTGATTAGGGATAGTTGGCATGGCTTTGTGCATGGGAAATCATGTCTCATGAATTTGATTGGGTTTTTTGAACAAGTAACAAAGATTATTGAGGGCAGAGTAGTGGATCGATATGGACTTCAGGAAGGCGGTCGACAAGGTTCCTTGTGGTAGACTGGTTAGTGAAGTTAGATCACATGGAATATAGGGAGAACTAGCCATTTGGATGCAGAACTGGCTCAAAGGTAGAAGACAGAGGGTGGTGGTGGAGGGTTGTTTTTCAGACTGGAGGCCTGTGACCAGTGGAGTGTCACAAGGATTGGTGCTGTGTCCATTGCTTTTAATCATTTATATAAATGATTTGGATGTGAACATAGGAGGTACAGTTAGTAAGTTTACAGATGACACCAAAATAGGAGTTGTAGTGGACAGCGAAGAAGATTACCTCCGATTACAACAGGATCTTGATCAGATGGGCCAATGGGCTGAGAAGGAGTTTAATTCAGATAATTACGAGGTGCTGCATTTTGGAAAGGCAAATCAGGGCAGGACTTATACACTTAATGGTAAGGTCCTGGGGAGTATTGCTGAATGAAGAGACCTTGAAGTGTCGGTTCATAGCTTCTTGAAAGTGAAGTTGCAGGTAGATAGGATAGTGAAGAAGGCGTTTGGTATGCTTTCCTTTATTGGTCAGAGTATTGAGTACAGGAGTTGGGAGGTCATGTGGCTGTACAGGACATTGGTTAGGCCACTTTTGGAATGTTGTGTGCAACTCTAGTCACCCTCCTATTGGAAGGAAGTTGTGAAACGAAAGGGTTCAGAAAAGATTTATAAAGATGTTGCCAGGGTTGGAGGGTTTGAGCTGTCGGGAGAGGCTGAACGGGCTGGGGCTGTTTTCCCTGGAGTATCGGAGGTTGAAGGGTGACCTTATAGAGACTTATTAAATCATGAGGGGCATGGATAGGGTAAATAGACAAGGTCTTTTCCATGGGATGGGGGAGTCCAGAATTAGAGGACATAGGTTTAGGGTGAGAAGGGAAAGATACAAAAGAGACGTAAGGGGCAATGTTTTCACGCAGAGGATGGTGTGTGTATGGAATGAGCTTCCAGAGGAAATGGTGGAGGCTGGTACAATTGCAACATTTAAAAGGCATCTGGATGGGTATATGAATAGGAAGGGTTTAGAGGGATATGGGCCAAGTGCTGGCAAATGGGACTAGATTATGTTTGGATATATCTGGTTGGCATGGACGAGTTGGACCGAAAGGTCTGTTTCCATGCTGTATATCTCCAGGACTGTATGTAAACTTAACCGACTTGATACAGCAACTTAACTAAGAAATTGTTCCAGGCCAGTAAACTTCTGTAAACGCACCCTATGACAGAAGGGTAAATTGTAACTCAGATTCCTGCAGTCAGGAGGAACAACATCCAAAGAGATTTCAGGGCGAAAGTCAGTCAGGAATAATTTCCTTGACTCCAGCATCTTGAGTACCACAGGTAACCCAAATTCGAGAAAAACTGAACTGGGAGAACTGGCCACTCCCCTCGCACTGTTCAACTAGGCTCTTTCTTAGAACCCTTGACATCTCTGTTTCTATGACTACTCTTTCTTAAAAAAAACCCAAGGACCAAGTAACCTTGTCAAAGTGACAGCAGCGTCACAAGCTCTCAGTAACTGACTTGGTGCTACGTATATGCAAATCAGTAGAATGGTTTTCCCGATTCCAATTTTTTAAATCAGTTTTGTGATGGCTGCTTAGTACCAAGTTGAATGTTGCCTTTGGAAAGGACAGTCACTCTCACTGCTTTATGGATTAAATTCTTTATTCGTTTTTGGTCCAAAGCAGAAATGTTGTCAGCAATCAAATGTCCCTGGTGGAACCCAAACTGAGCAGGTTCTTGCTGAGTAAGTGGTGGTTGATAGTTGGACCTCAAGAAAGAGACTTTGTGGAGTGCCTCAGAGACGGATTCTTAGAATAGCTGGTGCTGGAGATGACTAGGGAGAAGGCAATTCTGGATCTGGTTTTGTGCAATGAACCAGAATTGGTCAGGGACCTCGAAGTGAAGGAGCCATTGGGAAGTAGTGACAATACAATAAGCTTCAATCTGCAATTTGAGAGGGAGAAGGTACAATCAGAAGTGACAATATTTCTGTTGAATAAAGGGAACTATAGAGCTATGAGGGAGGAGCTGGCCAAAGTTCAATGGTGCAATACCTTAGCAGGGATGACAGTGGAGTAACAATGGCAGATATTTCTGTGTAT
>NC_057729.1:1965470-1979763 GCF_004010195.1 Chiloscyllium plagiosum | reverse complement strand
GCAGGAAACATGTTTCTGCTGATGGGTGAGTGCCGAATCAGAGGAGACAGCTTAAAAATACAGGGGTATACCATTTAGGACAGAGATGAGGAGAAACTTCTTCACCCAGAGAGTGGTGGCTGTGTGGAATGGTCTGCCCCAGAGGGCAATGGAGGCCCAGTCTCTGGATTCATTTAAGAAAGAGTTGGATAGAGCTCTCAAGGATCGTGGAATCAAGGGTTATGGAGATAAGGCAGGAACAGGATACTGATTAGGGATGATCAGCCATGATCATATTGATTGGTGATACAGGCTCGAAGGGCAGAATGGCCTACTCCTGCACCTATTGTCTATTGTTCTGTAAGATACTTTTGATCACTTTGATGATCAAGGGTTGACTGATGAGATGAAGTAAGGGACCACACAATTTTCCTTTTTGGTCTATAAACTGGAATGGAAGTTTGGCTGTTGCATAACTGAGATTCCAGGATAATGTTCTACTTGGCAAAATCAAGTTTTTGCAAGCCCTGGGATTGGTTAAATTATAGTTTACTGCAGATTTGTAATTGCAGAGCAAAGAAAATGGCGGAAAAGCCAAAAAAAACTTAAATAATTCAGACAAGAGAAAACCCAATTCATTGGGTCACCTATCAAAATGAAGAATGCTATTGCTTTACCGATGACACATGTCATTATTCAAAACCAAAAGGCACTGAGAATTTAACCCACTCTTGTGATATGGGCACTCAATCTACAGAATCTTCTGTTTACTCTGACTGTCTTTACTTTCCCATCTATAATACTTATATCAAACCATCCGACTTTTGCATTTCTTAATTGTGAATGTGTGTGTTTATTTGAGGTTTTAAAGGACTGTAAATCAGCTGTATCTTTAGATTGGGAATCTTTTCCATGCCGTTCGTGCTTACAGTAAATAGTTATTTTCTGTAAGTGATGACACTTGTGAATTGTTTTTGTCCTCCACAGCAGTCAGTCAGGAAAATTGGTCATCTCAGTTGTCTAACTGGGATTTATATTTTGTGACGGTTGTGGGACAGTGGATGGTTTCTTAGTAATTAAGTTGTGACAGTGTTAATTGCCTGCATCAAATTTGTCCTTTTTTTGTGGAAAGGTCAATCTGGGCAATGTTCCACATTGTTAGTTAAATGTCAATGTTGTATTTGCACTGGAACAGCTTAGCCAGGAGTGTAACTGCTTATGGAATACAGACCTTCAGTATTGCATTCAGGATGTTTCTTGGGCTCATTATCTAGTGTAATCAGCTGTTTCGTGCTGGCTGTTCATGAAATGCTTTTCTACAATTCTGATCATGGCCAGCTTTCCACCATGCCCCTCTATTTGCTAGGTTCTAAGCTCTCTATGAGCCTGATTTATATCTATTGTGCCAAGCTTGAGTGTACAAAACACTTACTTAAGCTTAATCTTTAACCTGTCCTTTTGTCCTGACATTGTCTTTCTGACATTATTTAAATTCAAATGTTTCTTCAAATGTCATGAGTGTTATTTAATTTTAGTTACACTTGCATTCCTAAACTTGGCTTAGTGAGTTAATTTGTACATGGTCTATGCCAGCTCTCTCCCAGGGTTAGTGCATGAAGAGTGATTTGTGTGTTCAGTGGTTTGACGTGCTGTCTTTTATAGGTACACAATACCCTCTGAGTCAGCTTGCTTGTTTTGCTGTTGTTCCTGACTGAATCTGTCTACAGTTTTTCCAGAAGGCTGCGTGGAATGTGAAGGAAAACATTGGAGAAGATGTGGACCCGGAGCAACTGGTGCAGGAAACCTGTAAAAACTGCCTGGAACAGGTGGGAAAATGACAGGAGTATCTTGGTCCACATAACACCGCACCTTGTGTTTCTGTTCATTATGATTTGCATTGCAGGGACTAGCTTGGTTATACCTAGACCTTTGCATCATTTAGAGTTGGATGTAAGTAATTCTATCAGAAATAAAAAGAATGCAGTGGTTTAAAAAAAAATCAAATAAATGGCTCTGAATCCTTTCCATGTTAAGGCATAGATGTTTTTGAACTATTCTGACATATAGAGACACACCCTACACAGGGGTCAGATTCACATTTACAATTCTGTGCGATTGAAGAGTCACCTCTGGGTGGAGGCGGTTGACTGGATGAGTCTAGATGGATTCTGAAGTTTTTACTCCAGCATTGCTTCTCTTATGCATCTTTCCCTAGTGTAGATCCACATGTTATGAAAGGATTACCTTTTGTAGATCCACATGCTATGAAAGGATTACCTTGTGTAAATCCACATGTTATGAAAGGATTACCTTGTAGTGTAGATTCACATGGTTATGAAAGGATTATCTTGGATGTCCTCCCATACAGCTTATCAAGACTTTCACTTGATGCTTGAGGTGTTGACATTTAAAACCATTGTATACTCACTGGTCAAATGAGACATGTATGTCTCATGCTGAGAGATCTGTGGTAGCTCTCGAACAAAGAGTCTGTAGCCTCTGCTGTCCTCTTGATTTTCATCTCTCTTAAAATGAAACTGTCGTTTCTAACCTTCAAATAAAATCTTAGATAATGGGCAAAAGCTCGGAGTCGGAATTTATGAACTAGCCACTTTGTCATATCAATTAGTGAAGATTGTTAATTGTAATGTATGTGGAACTTTGATGAGCCCTGAGATGAAAATAAAAGGCATTGGATAGAGAGGCGTGATTGAAGAACTTGAGTGGATGCACAGAGCGATTGAGCCAAGCAATGATAATGTCAGATATCATCATGATGTGTTTACTTGGAGAATTACTCTGGCAACAGAGGGTTCTTTGCTTTTTGTGTGAATTGAATTGAGCCAGTACCTCACTATCTTCTTACTACCCGTTCAACTGCAGGCTAAAATGATGTATTCAGATGGAGGGAAGATGATTACCAAACCCGGTGGAGAGCTTGCTGCTATAAAGGTGGGCATTGGTTTAAATTTTGAGCACAGATGAATTAAATACAACTAATACCATGCTGTACAAAATGCCAGGCCAGTGAGGAAGTCGCAGTGCTGTTGATTTCTGTTTGGAATTATTGCTTGTCCATTGATAGATGACAGAGAGCCGGTTATCCAGATCCTGCTAAAACAGGGTTCATCGATTTCAGCCAGTACAGTTGGGTTCAGGGTTGCAGGTTGAGCCAAGTACTTGATGACTGACTATTCCTGTTATAATTGAAGTGTGAGATTCTTTTCATTCTATAAACCTTGGGCAGTTTTCAGCAATGCAGCTTTTATTTTGCTTTCAAGACTGTAGTTTTGAAACTGGGTGCATTATTCAGCCTTAACAGAGACCTAATCATTATGATATTGAATAGTGACAGTAAGATTGGTGGAGTAGCAGATAGTGAAGGGGACTGTCAGAGAATACAGCAGAATATAGATAGATTGGAGAGTTGGGCAGAGAAATGGCAGATGGAGTACAATCCGGACAAATGCGAGGTGATGCATTTGGGAAGATCCAGTTCAAGAGCGAACTGTACAGTAAATGGAAAGGTCCTCTGGTATGGAGGGTGCTAGCTATGAGGAGAGGTTGAGTAGATTAGGATTATTTTCATTGGAAAGGAGGAGGTTGAGGGGGGACCTGATTGAGGTCTACAAAATCATGAGAGGTGTAGACAGGGTGGATAGCAAGGAGATTTTTCCCAGAGTGGGGGACTCAATTACCGGGGGGTCACGAGTTCAAAGTGAGGAGGGAAATGTTTAGGGGAGATATACGGGGAAAGTTCTTCACGTAGAGGGTGGTGGGGGCCTGGAATGTGTTGTCAGGGAAAGTGGTAGGGGTGGGAACGATAGCATCATTTAAGATGTATCTAGGTAGATATATGAATGGGCAGGGAGCAAAGGGATAGAGATCCTTGGAAAATAGGCGACAGGTTTAGATAGAGGATCAGGATCGGCGCAGGCTTGGAGGGCCAAATGGGCTGTTCCTGTGCTGTAATGTTCTTTGTTCTAATTTTCAAAGCGGGATGCATCTGTCAACTTGTTCACAATCATAAAGCAACAATAGAAACTGAAGCTGTAGTAGACCATTCAATCCCTTGATCCTACTTCCTCATTTTAGTTCACTCCCAAGCCACATTCCTGCTCTATCCCCATGCTCTGTGTAAAATACATCCTGCTGTCGTGCCTCGCTTGGAAAGCACATTGGAAAGCAGTACCAGTGTTCCTGGAGTTGTCCCAAAGATAAAGAATTTTAAAAGTATGTAGAATTCCCAGTTTGCCTGTCCTTTGGATCCAAACCACAAAACAGGGAGCAGGTTTCTGTACTGAAGAACAAGGCAACCTTGGGCATTTGCAACTGTCTATTCTTTACTCTGGCTACCTGTTTTGCTTTCACACAATCACTTGTTTTTTTCTCCATTTTGAACTTGAAGGTGACAAACTAAAAAGTATAGTTTGACAGATTAGCTCTGTTACCATCCAGTATTGCTGTCTGCCTAATATTTGCAGCCCATTTGTCTTCAAAATTGGTTTTTATTGTGAGAAGTAGTAAGTTATTAAATTCCTTTCAGAGAACAATCTCTCAAAGAACCTCATAGATGGGTTTCAGCTTCTAATGCTCATAATCGTGCACTTGAACAGTATTTCATTGCCCACGAAGTATTTCTGATGCGCTGAGATTAAGAGGGTGGTCTTTTGTCATTTCTCCTTCTCATTCAGTTGGACAGCAACCCAGTATAATATTTTAATGTAAAATGTGCCTTATTACAGCGTTCTCGACAAATGGATGATGATCTGAACCAGAGAGGAAGTCCAATCCCAAAAAAGGTCAGCATGAATCATATTGGACAAAGGGTGTTCAGCTAAAGACAAAACCAGTGGTTGAAGTTTGTAGGGATTTGAGAATGTGGGCACGATGCTAAGATGGCTTTTCCAGGGTGACTTCCCATCTCTTTTGATGACACTGTCACCACTCTTGCTTGGTTTGGCAGCATATGGTTATGTTGAAGCATAACTAATACAGGTGCTTTCACTAATGTTCCTTAGGGCAGGTAATCTGACCTCAGACTGATTGGCATATAGGACACTGCAGTTTGGGTCAGATTAACATGCATCTTGATTTGAAATCCAATGGCAAATTGTGAAACTGGAAATCGCTGTGTTTGGTATTTTGCTGTTTAAAAACCCATTTAATTCACAAATTTCCTTCAGGGAAGGGAAGCTGTCTTCCCATCCAGTCTGGTTTAACTCTAACTCCACCCCCAGATCAGGTGACTGAAACTTTATGGCATCTGACAGCATATGGTGTCTTGTCTCTGTCATTCTCATCCCAAGAGCAAGGTATTGTGCTTTCACCTAGCTCCCTAACTGACTGTGGTCTGTCATTGCCTCAGTAATTGGTTTGTCTGTGGGGACTACCCTAAACACTGGAGCAATCATTCTGAATGGTCTTGGAAAGCTGGACAAGCCAAAGCTCAGGTGCCCTGAGCATTCTGCCCACTGAACTTCAGAAACTCGCCAACGCTGCCAAGTCAAGCTGGTATCTTCAGTGGAAGAGCATATCATTAATGCAACAACAGAAAGTACAGAATAGGCAATGACTAATCGGGGGCAAGGTGCTTCTCCAGGCCCTGCTGCAGCCCGTACAAAGTTATGGTAGAAGCTGGAAGGGCAAAAGGTCGCTCTGTATTAATTTTTAAAGAAGTTTCTCTTTCACTTCACAGAGAAAAGGCCGTCCACCAGGACATCTGATTTCATTTGACCGTACGACCTCCAGTGCTGCAGTGTGAGTACAGGTCCTCGAGACTGTGTAACCTGTGACATTGTTAGTGTTGGAAAGTCTTGCTTAACTGATGTCCTCAGCTGAAGAAGTTTCCTTTAGGTTAAGAATCCTTGGAAATGATTGTAAAATACAGCCAGAGAGTCACAGAGATGTACAGCACGCAAACAGACCCTTTGGTCCACCTTGTCCATGCCGACCAGAAATCCTAACTGAATCCAGTCCTATTCATGAGCACCCGGCCCATATTCCTCCAAACCCTCCCTATTCATATACCCATCCGGATGCCTTTTAAGTGTTGCAATTGTACCAGCCTTCACCACATCCTCTGGCAGCTCTTCCATACACGTACCATCCTCTGCATGGTCTCTTTTATACCTTTCCACTCTCACCCTAAACATATGCCCTGTAGTTCTGGACTCCCCCACCCCAGGGAAAAGACCTTGTCTTTTTATCCTATCCATGCCCCTCATGATTTTATAGACCTCTATAAGGTCACCCCTCAGTCTCCGATGCTCAGGGGAAAATAGCCCTAGTCTATTCAGCCTCTCCCTTTTAGCTCAAATCCTCCAACCTTGGCAACATCTTATTCTGAACCCTTTCAATTTCTACAACATCCTTCCAATGGGAAGGAGACCAGAATTGCACGCAATACTCCAACAGTGGCCTCACCAATGTCCTGTACAGCCGCAACATGACCTCCCAACTCCTGTACTCAATACTCTGACCAATAAAGGCAAGTATAGTATAGAGATAACTGAAATCTCCTTACATATTTGTTTCTCAATTTCCCACTGACTATTAGGGTGTCTACAATACAATCCCAATAAGGTGATCATCCCTTTCTTATTTCTCAGTTCCACCCAAATAACTTCCCTGGAAGTGTTTCTAGGAATATCCTCCCTAAGTGCTGTAGTGTTGCCACAATTCTTTTTCTCAACTTTCCTTTGTAACAGTTACTTGTCACCACAAGAATGAAGTGGCAATAACTGGAAGGGGTTCCATGTTCAGTGAAGAAGTTGGGTTGCACATGGTCAAGGAACCAGGCTTTTCGAGCCAGTGAAGGCTTTGAGTGACGTTCTAAGATTCTGCCACAAATGCATTGTATACAATATTAATATGCTCCTCAGGTTTGAGATAACCGTTCATTGGCAGTTTGGCTTCAGAGCTTGTGTCTCCTTACACCTGTAAGGAGAGCTTTTGTACAATATAGCTTCACCAAACAAAATCCGTATTGTTCCATTGTTAATGCCTGAATCACCAGTACCAGATGCTTTTCTTGGTTGTAATCTCTGGATTTTACTGCTAAACCCTCATCCTATCCATCTCTCTCTCCCATCTCACGTTTCCCAAGACACTTCTTCAAATGTTCCTCTTTGACCAAATGTTTGTTCACCTATTCTATTAGCTTCTTATGTGGCTCAGTCTCTAGTTGTGTTTGGGAATATTTCTGCATGATTCTGGAAGGCATGAAGGCAACATCTACTCCAGTGGTGGAGTAGATGGAGTTTGATGTGCGACAGCATTGTTTAAATGCATGAATACTATAAAACACAATCGTGTTCTTTCCAGAAAGGCTGTAGCTTGTTAACTTCTCTCTTTTTTTCTCTCTCTCTTCTCTCTCTCTGACTCTCAGCTCAAAGGTGAAGTACATTGAACCAATCAAACGGGAGGGACCTAAGGTAATGCTTTCAGCTTATGTCACGCTTTGTAACTGGAAGTTGAGGTAGAGTCATAGCATCGTAAAGCCTAGAAACAGATCCTTTGGTCCAGCCAGTCCATGTCAACTGTAATCCCAGATTAAACTGGGCGGCACGGTAGCACAGTGGTTAGTACTGCTGCCTCACAGCACCAGAGACCTGGGTCCAATTCCCGACTCAGGCGACTGACTGTGTGGAGTTTGCACATTCTCCCCGTGTCTGCGTGGGTTTCCTCCGGGTGCTCCGGTTTCCTCCCACAGTCCAAAGATGTGCAGGGTCAGGTGAATTGGCCATGCTAAATTGCCCGTAGTGTTAGGTAAGGGGTAGATGTAGGGGTATGGGTGGGTTGCGCTTTGACGGGTCGGTGTGGACTTGTTGGGCCGAAGGGCCTGTTTCCACACTGTAAAGTAATGTAATCTAATCTAAAATGGTCCCACCTGCCTGCGCATAGCCTATACCCCTCCAAACATTTTCTATTCATGTACTAATCCAAATGTCTTTTAAATGTGTTGCTCTTCATTGCAAATAAATGTTTCAAAACCCTTTTGCCTAATCAAAATAATTGACTCTTGTTGGCTTGCTTAGGCAATTTTAGCAATCGTTCCTACTGTGAATGGAAATGGTAGGTGCCAGTGTGTGTGGAGGGCATCACGGCAGTACGCTATTGTCCTTGGCTATTGGCTGCATTCTTGTGTAACAGGATTTATTGAAAGCAGATCTAGAGATCAAGGTTCTGATTCTCCCCTTTCTAGTTCAGGTTGGATGCTTGTTACAACAATGCCGTTTATCTCTGGTTGGGGTAGCCAACTGAGTAAACCAGGAATTGATGCAAAGAATTGCTGTTGAGAGTATGGCGCTGGAAAAGCACAGCAGGTCAGGCAGCATCCGAGGAGCAGGAGAATCAACGATTCGGGCAAAAGCCCCTCATTAGGAATGAGGATGCCCTAGAATGAGACAGTGCAACACTGAGAAATGCCTTCATCCACTGCGCTGTTACCCAGAATGCAGACACTCTGGAGACCTATAGTAAACTCATTTGAATTTGGTCAGCATTGAACCATAATGTGCCCCAGGTGCTTCAGTATGGGAGTTCGCACAGACTGGTCATCCTGCTGTTAACAGAAGTAGTCTGAGAAGGCTTATGGCCATGCCCAGAGCCCTGCTGTGTAACATGGGGCTCACGCTGAATTGTAGAATAGTGTCATAAAATCCTTGTAATACTGTAGCAGGTGGTTTAGCCCATTGAGTCCACACCAACTCTCCGAAGAGCTTTCGACCCTGGAATCATTCTGCTGGAAGTGAACAATTGCATAAAAGGGACTGTGTTGTGGGACTGAAGGCAACAACAGATTTTTTTGAAAATATGTGCTAATTGTTTTTGCGTTCTATATTTTTTGCAGTGGGACACATCCAGGCTGACTGCATCAACCACATTTGTGCTTGGATCACGTGCTAACAAGTAAGTTACAGGTGTGCATGTTTTGCACAGCCTCAGTAAGAATTGCTGGCTTTTTATCATTGACTGTTTAGAGGGTCACCTGTTTTGCACCGTGTACAACATTAATACGTGTACAACATTAATACGTGTACAACATTAATACGTGTACAACATTAATACGTGTACAACATTTTGGGGTTTACAGGAATGTGGTGTTCAGGCCACAACAAATTCAGTCTTATTGATTGGCAGAGCATGTATGGAGGCGCTGAATGGCCTGTTCCTAATATTTCATGAGTTTGTTTACCATTGCCTTCATTTTCACTGCACTGAGCTGGTTCTCCTAGCATCAATGTTCCATACTCTGACATCCTGTGCTCAGATCTCTCACTCTAATTCCTTCACACGAGTACGTGTTATTGAATACACCAATGTTTGTCTGTATTTGATCTCGCATTTCTAGCACTCTCAAAATGAGGACATCTGAGTTGGGAGTTGGAATGTCATTATTAATGTCTCCAGTCAAGCACTTCCAAAACCAATACAGCATGGTGTTAGATAGAGTAAAGCAGTGTCAATACTGTCCCTCATCAAACATTCTCAGGACAGTGTGGGGTTAGGTACAAAGTCAAACTCCAAATCTTGTTTGCACTAAGCATCTGTCAGCATAAAAAAGTCAAACATGGTGCTGTAACTGATAAAGAAGGCAGAGCCAGTATTCTTAGTTGTGTTTTGATGCTTTGGAAAAATTGGTGAGATCCTGTTTTGATTCCATGGAACCTCTTATTTTCATTTTGTGGAGCAGCTTTCTTGTAATGACCACTGAGCAGGTGGGATTCTGCTTGGCTTCATTATCCTCGTATTGACAGACAAAAAAAAGGCTGCATTTTTCAAATGACTGGTACAACCTTTTGAAAAGGGGTGCTGCAGAACTGAAAATCTTCCCTTGTATTGGCAAGTTGCCTATGATAGTTTTAGCGTTACTGGGAGTGTCTTTATTGATGTGTGATCTGGTTCTGTGTGTAAGAACAGCTATGAGTAAAAGGAGGGAAAAAAAATTCCAGTGCTCACTGTTCTGTTGTGCCACTTTATTGTGGACATTACACTGGAACCTGAAATATTAGCTGTAGTTTTCTGTAACTCCTCTGTACTGACCTCCGTAAAATTGGATCCCAAATGTAGTAAGACTTGTGTGACTAGATATAAGCTACTTCAAAACTGTTCTGTTCCTGTGAATTAACTCTTCACGTTCTTTTTTGTTCAGAGCCTTGGGAATGGGTGGTACCCGTGGAAGAATCTATATTAAACACCCTGAGCTATTCAAGGTAAGAGCGAGTGGAGCTCGGACTCTGGGAGCAGTCTTACTACATAATTGCAATAATCAGCATTCAAAATTATTGACAGAGTCTAAGGGAAGATTATCAGAGTTTTGTATAGTTTTGTTTCTCTTCCCTAGTGTTTATGAAGTGAAGCACTATTTTATGAAGTGGTCAAATCTCTGTTTATAGCTATTAGCTGAGAAAGAATTAATGCTGTTCAGGGTTAACTCTTGTTCATGGGCTATTGAGAAGATGTGTTGAGTTGAGGATGAAGCAGTATTCTATACAGGTTTATTATAATCACCTTCATTCTGTAAATCTTAGCTTTAGGAAGTCCTTATTCCCATTGGCTTTTAAAGCCACCTTCTCAGTCAGTCCTACTTTCAGTAAGGTGCACTTTTCCAGCCACTAGGTGTCTGTGCCTCAGCTGCCTTTTAGTAATTTCATTCTTACATTGTTGTTTCATTGTCCTGACCAAAAATGTATCAACTTTACCTTCTCTGCCTCAAATATCATATTTCTCCTGGCTACCCATACCAACCTGTCTATGTCATCTTGAAGGTGAACGTGAGGACTGCAGATGCTGGAGATCAGAGTCAAGATTAGAGTGGTGCTGGAAAAGTGCAGCAGGTCAGGCAGCATCCGAGGAGCAGGGAAATTGACACTTCGGGCAAAAGCACTTCATCAGGAATGAGCTTTTACCCGAAGCATCACTTTTCCTGTCTGACCTGCTGTGCTTTTCCAGCACCACTCTAATCTTGACTCTAATCTATGTCACCTTGAAGTCTACCACGATCTTCCCCACAGTTCTCTACATTTGCAAGGGTTGGAATGTTCACAGATTTCAAAATTTTGCCCTGTGTGCTCGAGTCACAGTCATTAATACAGATCAAGAAAAGCAGGCGTCTCAATACTAAGCCCTGGGGGACCCCACTGGGCACAGTCATCCATTCCAAATAAAGGCTATTCTGTTTCCTTGCACTTAGCCAGTTTTGTATCCATTTTATTTCAGCAATGTTGGAGTCCAATAAGTGGCAATTTATCAAATGCCTTTAGAAAGCCACATTCTCCTTCTCAACCCTTTTTTCCCCTCATTGGAAAATTCAGCCAAGTCTATTGAATACAATTAGCCTGGGACAAATCAGTGCTGGCTTTCATGAATTCATCCACGTTTGTCCATGTGACTGTTAAATTTTGTCCCAGATTATTCTATTCTAATACCATCCCTACCATGGAGGTTAGTGTCTGACGTGTAGTTGCTGTGTTTGCTCTAACACCATTTTTTTAAAGCAAGGGTGAAACATATGCAATCCTCCAGTCCATTGGCACCAGCCTGATATTGAGGAGGTTTGGAAGTTTGCAGATACCACCTCAACAATTTCAGTTCTTAATCCTCATTGGAGAGTTGGTGATGAGATGGTAATGTCACTGGTCAAGTGATCCAGAGGCCCATGCTAATACCTGGGACGTTAGTTCAAATCCCCATAACTAAATTAATTTTAAAAAATCTGGAAGAGAAAGCTAATCTTAGTAATGGTGACCATGAAACAATAATTGTTGTAAAAAACCATCTGGTTCACTAATGCCGTTTCGGAAAGGAAACTGGTTTACATGTGACTCCCAACTCATAGCTATGTGGTTGACTCTTAACTGCCCTCAAATGGCAAGAAGCCACTCAATTCAGTGCAATTAGGAATGGAACAGAGAAATGGCAGAGAAGCTAGATGATTACTCTGTATCTACCTCATGAAAACAGACACAAGAAATCTCTTAGAAGCAAGTGACCAGGTAGAGTGAAGGGTTGAAGGAGATTAGCATTGCGAAGGATGCTGTACTGGAGAAATTAATGGGGCTTAAAGTTGATAAGTCCTGAGAACCTGATCGTTTACATCATAGAGTGTTGAAGGAGGTGCTAATTGATAGTCAATGGATAAATGATCATTTCCCAATATTCCATTGATTTTTGGAGTGGTTTCTGCAGATTGGAAGCTTGAAAATGCGACCAACTATTTAAGAAAGGAACAAGTAGAAAGCAGGACCTATAGACCTGTTAACATTTAATCAGTGGTGAGATATCATAAAGGACATGATAAATGATCAGTTAGCTAAACATGATCTGATGGGCATAGGCATGATGGATTTGTGAATGAAAAATTGTGTTGGAATTTTTGAAGATGCTACTAACAAATTTATTAAAGGAAGTTTTCTTTATTTAATCTCGTTTGGGAGCAGACATCAGATCTCTACAAGGGTAGGAGCTGTCCCTTTTCTCTACAGTTAGGCCTGTGACCAGTGGAGTGCCACAAGGATCGGTGCTGGGTCCTCAACGTGCAGGTTCATAGTTCCTTGAAAATAGATAGGATAGTGAAGAAGGCCTTTGGTATGCTTTCCATTACTGGTCAGAGTATTGAGTACAGGAATTGGAAGGTCATGTTGCGGCTGTACAGGACATTGGAATATTGTGTGCAATTCTCCTTCCTATCGGGAAGATGTTGTGAAACTTGAAAGGGTTC
Source organism: Chiloscyllium plagiosum (assembly GCF_004010195.1). Lineage (NCBI taxonomy): Eukaryota > Metazoa > Chordata > Chondrichthyes > Orectolobiformes > Hemiscylliidae > Chiloscyllium > Chiloscyllium plagiosum. The sequence goes on along the minus strand of NC_057729.1, from coordinate 1,967,060 downwards.
AGAAAAGATTTACAAAGATGTTGCCAGGGTTGGAGGATCTGAGCTATAGGGAGAGGCTGAACAGGCTGGGGCTGTTTTCCCTGGAGCGTCAGAGGCTGAGGGATGACCTTATAGAGGTTTACAAAATCATGAGGGGCATGGATAGGATAAATAGACAAAGTCTTTTCCCTGGTTTGGGGAATCCAGACTAGAGGGCATAGGTGTAGGATAAGAAGGGAAAGATATAAAAGAGACCTAAGGGGCAACTTTTTTGCGCAGAGGGTGGTATGTGTATGGAATGAGTTGCCAGCGGATGTGGTGGAGACTGGTACAATTGCAACATTTAAGAGGCATTTGGATGGGTATATGAATAGGAAGAGTTTGGAGAGATGTGGGCCGGGTGCTGGCAAATGGGACTAGATTGGGTTGGGATATCTGGTTGGCATGGACGGGTTGGACAGAAGGGTCTGTTTCCATGCTGTACATCTCTATGACTCTAAACCTCAGCAGCTTTTGTAAGCTATGGCTCTTAACCAGTAAGCAAAAACTCTTGAAGAGTGAACCAGCCACCCTGTACCTTCTGCCAGCAAGTGGAAGTATTTGGAGAAGGAGAATCAAGGAGCAACATGTTGAGACAAGTTAGAAAGGCTCATTTCAGTGAACCATGTGAACAGGGATGACTGAGCTGCCTTTCCCTCTGCCCATCACACCCAGTTTTCTATCCAGTTTGTATGTGGTAGGGAAGTACTACCATTATGTCCTTGAAACAACCAATAGCAGCAGTATTGAGGCTATGGTAAGTCAAAACCAACTCTGCTGTGCCAACCACATGCTTTGAATGCCTGAGTTCCAACGAGGAGGACAAAGGAAGCAATTCAAAGATTCCCTGAATGCTTCCCTCAAGAAATGCAGCGTGGTGTCAATGTGAGAGAGTCCCTTGTTCAGAAGAACCTGACTTGGAGGAAGCTCACATATGAAGGACACAATTCTTTGAGAATGTCTTTCGACAAAGGGAAGTCCAGGAAAGGAACCGGAGAAAGGAATGCCAATGATCTTGAGGCCAAAGACCAATTCCACTCCTGGAGACACTTGTCAAAAGTGTGGTTGGAGCTGTGGCTCTGGGATCGGGCTCATCAAGGACCCACAGAAACCATAACCAGTAACAGAGTTTCTTAGTGGGCAATCATACTCGTTAGCGAGGGATTGCAGATAGTAGCTGGGGGGATAGTTATAAGAGGGCTAATGCTTTAACTAGTGGAATTATGCGCCAATGGGTCATGACTTTTTGACTGTAGCTAGAATCTGTTTATTTGTAATAAATAGTAATTCTTGGTAAGTGCAGAAAGTGGCGTGGTTATGTAAAATCTTTAATGTGCGTGACAGTTCTGGGGATGGCAGGGTTTTATTTTCAGTGGGCTACCCCGGTGAAACGAAACACTTTTCAAAACAAAAAAAAACCTTTATTTGTTTATTAATTCATCACCTTTTCAGACACTGTATTCACACTGTAATCCTTTTGTTTTGTTTGTTCACAGGATGTCGGCATGACTGGCTAGGCTGGTATTTATTGCCCATTCCTAATTGCCCACAGGGCAGTTTCTTTCCCTAAAG
>NC_057729.1:1963630-1964970 GCF_004010195.1 Chiloscyllium plagiosum | reverse complement strand
CCCTCCTCTGTGTCCTTCGAAGCACCTCTTTCACTCTGAGGGACCTCGGTGCCCAGCACCTGCTTGTTTACCCCAGCTCGGGGCTCCTCAAGGAAGCCAGGCTCCCCATCTCCAGCTCGGTGCTGGGACGGTTCAGGAGGGGAGTCGCTGCCCACCTCATTGGGACTCTGCAAGGCTCCCAATCTCCCAGCCTCTGCACACGGGTCAGATTCATCGCTGGTCAGTCTGGGGTCCGCTACCTCTCCATCTGCACTGCCTGCTGTCGATGTGGCACTCTCAGAGCCTCCCTGCTCCTCGCTGTTAAAGGAAAGATCAGATGTCAAAGATAATGCTGGATGGACAGTAAAACAGAGAAATGAATAGCAGAGGACAGCTAAACAAAGGCAGAGAGATATTCAGATCACAGTTGCCCTGCAAGAGTGAGGCTGGTGCCAGAGAATGGGAACCTGGCTAAATAGTGCAGGATGAGACACCTCTGCTCACTAAAGTTCCATCAATCTAATGCCAAGTGGTGAGACGTTAAGCTGAGACAAAATTAGAATGCGGCTGAATGGGAGGGAGCACAGGTTAAGGACAAGTTGTGCTAACTGACCTTAGCGGGCACTCAAAGTCAGAGCGAGAGGTTGAAATAGGCCCTTTGATATCCCTCTTATAAACTTTCAAATGACATTTGACAAAGTACAACATAAATAGACTTGTTTAAAAATAAAAGCCCATAAGTCTTTGGAGGTGACAAGTGTAGAGAGCTCTTAATAAAACTTTCAGAATCCTCAACCACTCCTGTATTAAGAGAGACTGAGGGGACGGGAACAGGGAGGTTATACTGAAGTTATACAGGACACTGGTTTGACCTCAGCTGAAGTCTTGTGCATGGTGTTGGATGATATATTTTAGGAAAGATGTGAAGCAAGGGAGAGACTGCAGAAGAGGTTTACAGGAATTGTTCCAAGGAGGAGAATTTCAGGAATGAGGAAAGGTTGGGGAAGTTGAAGCAGTTTTTAAGTGTTATTGCAGATATGTGGGACCAACCCTGATACTTACCAGGGAGATACTGGTCTCTTTAACTCCCACTTTACTCGGGCATAGCCAGCAAGACTCATGGAGCCCAAACCTAATGCCGGACATCTTAAAAAACCTCACTGACACCGTGTCCACCCCGGGCAATCCTCAAATCATTGGTGTACCAGCTTTGACCCAAACATCTCCCAAACTAACTGCCAACCTTGCTCACCCATCCGCTCACCCACCCGCCTGCTCACCCACCCACCCAATCACTCACTCACTCGCCCACCCACTCACTCACTCACTCATCCATTCACTCATTCACTCACCCACTAGCT
>NC_057729.1:1935420-1959798 GCF_004010195.1 Chiloscyllium plagiosum | reverse complement strand
CCACTCACCCACCCACTCACCCACCCACTCACCCACCCACTCACCCACCCACTCACCCACCCACTCACCCACCCACTCACCCACCCACTCACCCACCCACTCACCCACCCACTCACCCACCCACTCACCCACCCACTCACCCACCCACTCACCCACCCACTCACCCACCCACTCACCCACCCACTCACCCACCCACTCACCCACCCACTCACCCACCCACTCACCCACCCACTCACCCACCCACTCACCCACCCACTCACCCACCCACTCACCCACCCACTCACCCACCCACTCACCCACCCACTCACCCACCCACTCACCCACCCACTCACCCACCCACTCACCCACCCACTCACCCACCCACTCACCCACCCACTCACCCACCCACTCACCCACCCACTCACCCACCCACTCACCCACCCACTCACACATCCACTTACCCACCCACTTACTCAGAATAGAATTAAAGAATTTAAAGCTGGACATGTTTCAAAGTGGTGAATCTTGTTGATGTTGTTACTCAGAGGAAATTGGCTGGACTCACACTGGGACCATGAAGTGTTAGCATTTAGTGATTGCCAGTCCCACTAATGCACTGCCACTGCCTTGTCCTGCCTCCTAACCTCCCCCATTCCCAAAATCCTGGTCAATCACTGAGTGATAGACCCTCCACTGGGTTTCATTGGGACACCAAACCCATGGAAAACCACCAGCTGCCAGGTTGGTAACAGAAATGGAAACGTGACCAGGATCAGTCCTGACGTCTGGTTCCAAACTCCAGGTTCTCACCTCAAACAGGAAAGTTCAGCCTCTGTGTCCAATCCGTTCCATGACAATGCTACAATCAAGACAGACAATGGACCTGCACCACACTGGCACCAAACCCAAGCATTTATGATCATTAATACGTGGAAAATCATATTCATTCTTCACCACAGCACCCTAGTAACTAGGGAAACCCATTGTCTTTTGCTGTGGTTCAATCTTTGAACGAAATGTCACACAAGTTATCTGCTCCCCTGTTGGCCTTTATTGAACTACAGGAAGGAAGACATCTTTCTAACATTGCACCGAGCTGGTGTTAAAAGCATCCCATTTCGAAGGAAGGACATACAGAGGAGGCAGCAAACTTAAGGTTCATGAGATTGGTCCCTGGGGTTAGAGGATGGTCTAATGACGAGAGGTTGAACTGATATTCACTGGTGTTTAGATGAACAGAGGCAAACTAATTCGAAGGGTATAAGATTCTGAAAGGGGTGAATTGGGACTGTGCTGAGAAAGTGCCAGGATAAGGGGCTGATTGTTTAGAATTGCGATGAAGAGTCATTTCTACACACAGTTGGAATTCTCTTTTTTAGTTATTCACCTTGTGGGATGTGGACATCACTGGCTGGGCCAGCATTTATTGCTTGTCCCTAGTTGCCCCTTGAGCAGCTGGTGGTGAGCTGCCATCTTGAATACTGCCAGTCCATGTGCTGTGAGTTGACCCACAATGCCCTTAGGGAGGTGAATTAACTGTACAGAGACCAGTATCCCGTTACCAAGTCACCCTTTATTTACTTGAGCACAGTATACTGGCTATGGCCAGCCAGCCCAGAGTCAGTCCCTGAACTGAGGAGATTCTAAATCTCCTGATTATATATTTTTTTAGGAGATTCTAATGTCCTTTTTTTTAACAATCGCATTCCCACGCTACTGCCAAACAGTGGCAGTGCTAATCTCCTGGGTTTTGTTTTCTGTCAGTTGAGGAGATTCTAATCTCCTGGTTAATGTCCTGATTATTTTGGTCAGGCTTTCCTGGTTGGACCAGGTTAACAACCCCAGTCAAGAATCTTAGTCATCAAGATCCAACTAGTTCAGTAACTACAGGAGAAATTTGCAGGAGTTTGACAGAGCGAAAGACTGGTGATATATTTCAAAGTCAGGGCTTGGAGGTGAGGCTATTCTCATGTATCTGCTGTCCTTGTCCTTCTAGATGGGAGTGGTCATGGGTTTGGAAGGTGCTGTCTGAGGATCTTTGGTGAATTTCTGCAGTGCATCTTGTAGAGAGTACACACTGCTGCTACTGAGCGTCGGGGGTGGAGGGAGCAGAGGCTTGTGGATGTAGTACCAGTCGGGTGGATTGCTTTGTCCCGGATGGTATCAAACTTCTTGAGTGTCGTTGGGGCTGCAGTCACCCAGGCAAGTAGGGGGAGTATTCCATGACACTCCTGCCTTCTGCCTTGTAGATAGTGGACAGGCTTTGGGGAGTCAGGAGGTGAGTTACACGTCATTCTGCGCTTCATTAATGCAAATTTCCAATAAAGCGGTTGATGAATTGGGGACACTGTTTCTAAAGCGCAAACTTTTAAAGCATGTGTTGCCTCGAACATGATTACAGCGCCAACACGTTATAGATTTTTCTATATCGCGGGGTCACACAAGAACGCAACCATCACCTTATGGAAGAACTAGCTGTACTTGCCACAGTATTCCTAGCCTCTGACTACTCTTGTAGCCACTGTGTTTATGTGGTGAGTCCAGTTTAGCTTCTGGTAAATGGTAACCCCTAGGATATTGATAGTGGAGAATTCAATGGTGGTAACACATTTAAATGTCAATGGGGCAGTGGTTAGATCGTCTCTTATTGGAGATCGTCATTTCCTGGCATTTGTGTGGCATTAATGTTACTTGGCACGTGTCAGCCCAAGCCTGGATACTGTCCAGATCTTGTTGCATTTGGACACGGACTGCTCCAGGATCTGAGGAATCGTGAACGGTGCTGAACATTGTGCAATCGTGAGTGAACATCTCCACATCTGACCTCATAATGGTGGGAAGGTCATTGATGAAGGAGCTGAAGATGGTTGGGCCTAGGACACTACCCTGAGGAACTCCTGCAGAGATGTCCTGGAGCTGAGACGACTGACCTCCAGCAACCACAACCATCTTCCTATGTGTCAGGTCTGACTCCAACCAGTAGAAATTTTCCCCCCCCCTCCCCGATTCCCACTGACTCCAGTGTTGTCCCTACCCCAGACACGTGTGGCTGCCTCAGTGGGGAATGGGTGGGCTAAGCCAGTTTTGATTTTTAAGGGAAGCAAAGTTCATCTGAGACTTAGTGGTCGAGACTGCAGTGTGACCGTCCATCCTCCCCCCCCCCCCCCCCCACCCCCCCGGCTCTCCCCCACTCCCTTGCCCCTCCTGTCTCTGCACTCCCCCCTCCAGCTGTCCTGCTGAAGCTCTCTTTCCTGGTTGGCCAGGGGATATAGGAAGTGCAGTGTTACCTTTGGAGTGAGGTAGGGCAGCCATCATTGTGCTGGGGCCCTGGGTCTCCTGAAGATGTTATCAGAGATGTATCCACTGATTGGCCTTTCCCTGCATCCCAACCGTCTTCATTCCGGCTCAATCCGTTGGGTTCCTCAGAGATATGCTCACTGCCAGTGGTGGGCGACAGATGCTGTTCCTCTCCCAGGACCCTCACTGGGTCCAAGCTCACGTCGATGGGTTTGTCTGGGTGACAATCCCCAGGAAGCTCTCTCATTGGCTCCAAGTTCACGTCAATGGGTTTCTCTGGACTGCACTCCTCAGGAAGGCCTGGCCCATGTGGAGTCTGGGAACCTTCCAGCTCCTGAAGCTGTGAATTGTCGGCTCCAGGTGGGAGCACTCCCTGTCGTAGGGAGTCCTCAATGTTTGCTGCAAGTGTAGTCCCTGCACTCTCGAGATTCTGACCTGTCTCTTCCCCGACACTTCCCCACAGTCTATGGCTCGGTTTTAAACTCTCCTGTTCAGGTGAGATACCTGCATTGGAAAAACACAAGGCACAGCATTGAGGCACCTTGCTCACCCACAATTCCCAACGTAGCTTCGTCAATAAACTCAACTTCCACTGCATTCAACCCCTTCCACACAGCCTGTGAAATTCAAAAGAGAGCACAATGTCTTTGAAGAGTAAACCTCATGAGATAATCACAGTGTGATAGCAAATCAATGGTTGGAGACACTGCATACTGACATTTTAACATTGGTGCTGAAGACTTGTGCTCCTGAACTTGCACGTTCCCCAGTCAAGCTGTCCCTGTACAGTTTCAACACTGGCGTCTATCTGACGATGTGGAAAATTGCCCTGTACATACAAAGCAGGACAAATCCAACCTGGCCAATTACCGTCCCATCAGTCTACTCTCAATTATCAATAAAGTGATGGAAGGTGTCATCAACAGTGCTATCAAGCAGCACCTTCTCATTATTGGTAGAAGTGCCTTCAGTTTCCCAGGACTTTAGAAATCTTTTGTTCTAACTCTCAGGTCAGAGGCTAAGAATACTGCAGCATGGAACTCACCTCCTGACTCCCCAAAACCTGTCTATTATCTACAAGTTGCAAGTCAGGAGTGTGATGGAATATTCCCCACTTGCCTGGATGGGTGCAGTTCCAACAACACTCAAGAAGCTCAACACTGTCCAGGACAAAGCAGCCCTCTTGATTGGAACCACATCCACAAGCATCCAATCCCTCCATCAGTAGCAGCAGTGTGTACTGTCTATAAGATGCACTGCAGAAATTCACCAAAGATCCAGGTCCAGATCAGGTCCCACGGTAGCTGAGTGGTTAGTGTTGCTGCCTCAGCCAGGTTCGATTCCACCCTCAGCTGACTATCTGCCTGGATCATTTTGATTTACATTCCCTCGGTGCCCACATGGGTTTCTCCAGGTGCTCTGGTTTCCTCCCATAGTCCAAAGATGTGCAGGTTAGCTGGATTGGCAATGTAAAAGTCAGGGTTACAGGGATAGGGTTGGGAGGTGGGTCTAGGTGGGATGGTCTTCAGAGAGTTGGTGTGGACACGATGAACCATACGGCCTTCTTGCACTCTTTAGGTGTTCTATGGTCCTCAGACAGCACCTTCTAAACCCATGACCCCTTCCATCTAGAAGGACAATGGTGACAGATACACGGGAACACCGGTCCCTGCAAGTTCCCCATCAAGTCACCCACCCTCCTGACTTGGAAATATATCTCCGTTCCTTTAGCGTCACTCGGTCAACAAGCTGGAATTCCCTCCCTAAGATCATTGTGGATCAACCCACAGCACATGAACAGCAGCGGTTCCAGAAGGCAGCTCACCCTCACCTTCTCAAGGGCAACTAGGGATGGGTAATAAATGCTGGCCCAGTCTGGGACACCCATGTCTCAGGAGTTAATCAAAAGGATCAAACTGATAGATTTAAACAATGAAGAGACAGTACAGTAACCATGTAATTCCTGGGAGTTTGGACAGTCAGAGTCACATTTAACATATGAAGTGGAACAGTTGGTTATATTGAGAGAAGATAAGACAACTGGTCAGTGCAGAGTTCAAAATGGGAAGCCAGATCTTTCAGGACAGCTTTTATGAATAATGGCTACCTCAAAGAGTGTGAAAATTTCAGCACAATAATTGATACTGGATCTACCATCAAGTTGAAATCTAAGACTGATCATAGAATCCCTACAGTGTGGAAACAGGTTCTTCGGCCCAACAAGTCCACACCAACCCTCTGAAGAATAGCCCACTCAGCCCCATTCCCCTATCCTATATTTACCCCTGCCCAATGCACCTAATCTACACATCCCTGAACACTACGGGCAATTTGGCATGGTCAACCCACCAAATCTGCACATCTTTGGACTGTGGGAGGAAACCGGAGCACCCGGACGAAACCCACACAGACACGGGGAGAATGTGCAAACTCCACACAGACAGTCGCCTGAGACTGTAATTGAACCCGGGTACCTGGTAGTAATGCTAACCACTGATACATTGTGCTGCCCCCATCAGTTTTTCTAAACTAGAGATGATAGCGTAACTATGTAGAATAAAGACTGAAATCAGCTCGAAACTGATGAACTGGAGAGTGAGCTTGAGTGAGTATTCCTGATGAAATGGGGAGTGAGTGATCCTGATGAAATGGGGAGTGAGTGATCCTGATTAAATGGGGAGTGAGTGTTTCAGTTGTTGGGAATGGATATTGACATTTCTAAAGTGATCACATGGATCTGGTTTTAAATATGGATTTATCCAATGTTTGTTTTACAAAACCCATTGATAGCTTCAACAGGGGTGATATTCTGTTGACAATCTGAGGGAACATGCTCACATTATAGTGAGTGACTGAATCTCCCTGATTTCAGTGGAGTGTTGGTCAGAGTTTTAAGCAATGAAGGTTTTGTTCAGGAGGAGATGGGAAGGTTATTGCCTGTGGTTGGGGTTTCCATAATGAGAGAACATGACATTATCATTATCATACAGAGAATGAGGAAGGAGAGGAGCCAACCAATCTTTCACAGTGAGCAATTGGGATAGATTTCCCCAGGGAATGATTGCACCTGAATCCTCTAAATGCTTTCTGGGCTGGTCAGATCAGTATTTGAAGCAGGAGGGGTTATAAGAGGACAGGGCAGTGGGCTAGGTTTGGATTGCTGTCATAGAGTCAGCCCCAGTACGATGGGCTGAAGGGCCTGTCCCTATGCAGTGATTCTATAACATTACACTCTCACTAGTCTCGAGCTTGCATGGACCATCCAGGAGACAGCGAGATCTACAGAGGCTGGAGATCAGAGTGGAGAGTGTGGTGCTGGAAAAGTACAGCAGGTCAGGCAGCATCCGAGGAGCAGGAGAATCGACGTTTCGGACCAGAGCCCTTCAGGAAACCCTTCTGATGACAGGTTCTGGCCTGAAACGTCGATTTTTCTGCTCCTCGGTGGCTGCCTGACCTGCTGTGCCTTTCCAGCGACACACTCTGGACACTCCAGGTTTGCACTGGGAGAGAGTGGTTAGGGTAGGGTGAGTTGGTTGCCTGGGTATACATCTGGTAAATCCTGGTATGTGGCACCTCAGCCAGTCTGTGGCACTGGGTAACGGGTGCTTGAGGTGGTCCATTACCAATAATCCTCCTCTGTCTCTATCTCAGCCTTGGGTCTGTCTGGTGATTAGTGATAGAGGATACTCTGCTGGAGAGAGTCTATGGAAGAGGCTGCTCTACGATAACAAGGAGGTTGATTCCTGATGAAGGGCTTTTGCCCGAAACGTCGATTTCGAAGCTCCTTGGATGCTGCCTGGACTGCTGTGCTCTTCCAGCACCACTGATCCAGAATGCAATCAGTACAACGCCATTCCGTCAGCTCGTATTTCAAGTACCTTATGGAGCTGCTACAAATCCATCAGCTCCCTCTGAAAGCTCGTGGAGAACTCCCTGTCCCCGCCCACAGACTGTGTGTGACATCAGCAACATGGCTGGAGCCAGGGGAACACGAGCATTAACCCCTTGATCTGAGACAACAGATTTCAGCGATTAATTCCACAGGCTGCGATTACCTTGGCCTTGTGATTCTCCCTTGGCTGCTGTTTCGTTTCGGGTTTCCATTTTTCCTCACTGAACAGGGAATGAGAAAGAGAAACCATCAGTTCCCATCAGGGCAAGGATCTTGCTTCAAACATGTGCAGAGAGTCGTACAGCACGGAATCTGACCCTGTCCATGCCAAACACAATCCCAAACTAAACTACTCCCACCTGCTTGTGCTTGGCTCAGATCCCTCCAAACATTTCTTATTCATGAACTTATCCAAATTTCTTTGGAATGTTGTAACCACCCACATTCCACTTGGGAGTTCATTGCACACACGTACTGCCCCCATGTTTTTTTAAAATCTTTCTCCTCCCACTTTAAAAACACGTTCCCTGGTCTTGACATCCCCCACCCTCTGGAAAGACCATCTCTCATTCACCTTATCTATATCCCTCATGATTTTATAAACCTCGATAAGGTCTTCCCTTGATCTCTTACACTCCAGTCAAAGAAGTCTCAGCCTATCCATCATCTCTTTATAAGTCAAACCCTTCAGTTCTGGTAACATCTTGATAAATCTCTTCTGAACCCTCTCCAGCTTCATAATATCTTTCCTATAACAAGGCGACTAGAACAGGACGCAATATTCCAGAAGAAGCCTCAGCAATGTCTGTGTGTTACTTACATATTTGTAAAGTGACATTAAACAATAGTTTACCATTGCTGCCTCATTACACATACAGTCTTTATTTAAGCTATTAATCTCATATCAAACTGCCTGGCAGTTACTGAAATGGGTCTGGAATCCAGGATTGGGGGCACACATCAGGATGAAGAGCTTCTGCCCGAAATGTCGATTTTCCTGCTCCTCGGATGCTGCCTGACCTGCTGTGCTTTTCCAGCACCACTCTAATCTTGACTCTAATCTCCAGCATCTGCAGTACCCACCCTCCGCCTAGTTCCTGAAATGGGTTTGGAATCCGGGAATAGGAGCACATCCGGCTGATTTAAACCTCAAATGTCCCTGTTCCAACAATGACAGGGTCATGTAAATCCAAGCTTCAGACCAGAGCACTGGTACTGCCTCTCCTGTTTTACATCCCAATCCAGGAACGATCTGAGGGGAGGATGTAGCCCTGCCTGACTCCAGATTTGATTAGGGAACTTTCGGAATTTGAGCTGCTCGGTTAGACCATGCTAGCGACACCTTGTGAGGAGCCTGGAACCCGAAAGATGATTCCCTCCTCAAAGCCCATGTGCAGAGCCGTCCTGGGCCATCACTTTTGGAGATGGGGTTGACTCTTACCTGCCCCCTCTGGGAAATTAAGGATGAGCCAATAAATGCTGACCGGTCCAGTGATGCCCTCTTACTGTGAATGAATAATATTAAAAACCCCCGGTGGGCATTAGCCACCGCCAATGCCACACAGGACAGATTCAGCAGCTTGTCTGGATCTGGAACGGTACTCTCGCTCACTCTCGCGCCGAACATCACTGAGGGTGAAGTATCTCTCAACGTTCACCTGGATCACGTCCCATCAATGAAATAGTGTCTCTATGAGTGGTTTCCACCTGCATACGACTCTAGAATTATAGCAATAGTTTATTCTTATCTGTCCTCTGAAACAGAACGAAGGAATCAAACTGCCACATGGGACTTGCCACATAAACATAGTTCAGTTTGTGAGAAGATTTGTAGCATTTCACAGGAGGCTCCCAAGCACTGAGGACGTCACCTAGACAGGGGACGAGACGTCTGCAACACAAATTCATAGTTCAGTTTGTGAGAAGATTTGTAGCTCGGGTGCTCATTGTTGTGATTCTGTTCGCCGAGCTGGGAATTTGTGTTGCAGACGTCTCGTCCCCTGTCTAGGTGACGTCCTCAGTGCTTGGGAGCCTCCTGTGAAGCGCTACAAATCTTCTCACAAACTTTGAACACCTACGGGCGAGAGACGCTAAGACAAGCCAGGAAATGGGAATCCTGTGCCAACCGCCTAAGCGCCACATACGAAATAAGCGCTTCACAGGAGGCTCCCAAGCTCTGAGGATGTCACCTAGACAGGGGACGAAACGTCTGCAAATCAAATTCCCAGCTCGGCGAACAGAACCACAACAACATAAACATAGTGGCTACAAGTGCAGGTCAGAGACTAGGAGTACTGCAACTTATCTCCTGACTCCCCAAAGCCACTTACAAGGCACAAGTCAGGAGGGTGATGGAATATACCCTACTTACCTGGATGAGAGCTGCTCCAACAACACCCAAGAAACATGACAATATTTAGTACAAAGCATCCATCTGATCAACATCCTCAGGCATCCACTCCTTCCACCACCGATGCTCAGTAGCCGCAGTATATATTGTCTACAAGAAGTTCATCAAAGATCCTCAAACAGCACCTTCCAAACCCACAATCACTTCCGTCTAGAAGGACAAAGGCAGCAGATACATGGGGTCACCACCACCTTCAGGTTCCCCTCCCAGCCACTCACCATCCTGACTTGGAAACATTTCGTTGTTCCTTCACTGTCACTGGGTCAAAATCCTGGAATTCCTTCCCTAAGGGTAGAGCGGGTCTACCCACAGCAGGTGGGCTGCAGTGGTTCAAGATGGCAGCTCACCACCACCTTCTCAAGGGGCAACTAGGGACAGGCAATAAATGCTGGCCCAGCCAGCAATACCCACATCATGATTAAAAGTAAACGTGTGCGCGGTCGTTTAACTGGCATGAATATATAGTTTGAAATATCAGTGAGGAGTTCTCAGCTGCAATGCAGAAGAGGGGATTTGTCCCCAGTGGCTGAAATCTAAAGCCAAAGGTTACCTTGTTTCAGTTTTTCTGGGCTCTGTCTCAGCTGGTTTGGGTAAGCTGAGGAGGAGAGTAATGTTGTGGGAGTGCCCGTCTCAGCTGTGGGGAATGTGACTGGCTTCCATAACCCTGTTGAGCTGAACGTAGAATCCAGAGGAGAAATTAAGACAACTCCGCGATTCTTCACAACCTCCCTGTTACTCACAGCTGACTGATTTGACACAACGTGATGAGGTGAGATCTAACTCCTGTTAGTGAGTCCCTTTAAAACAACAACTCGGAATTTATATAGCACCTTCCACCTTGCAAAACATCACGCAGATGCTACGCAGAAACAAACTCAAATAGAATCTGAAACCAGACTACATCAGGAGATATGGGGGCAGGAGGTGCATTTGGGTCTGCAGTGTGAGCCTAACATGAGTTTGAGAGTCTGAGGGGTAAAGTGATCACAGAACTGTCGCAGTGTTGTAACCTAAGTGGTGTACCATTTTAGAAAGAAACCCTACTGCTTTTGCGGGGTGTGTGGATAGGAGGGGTTTAGAGGGATATGTACCAAACGCAGGCAAATGGGGCTAGATTAATTGAGGATATCTGGTCAGCATGGGCGAGTTGGACCGAAGGGTCTGTTTCCATGGTGTACAGATTTATGATTCTGTGACTATGTCACTGTCCAGTCTGACTCCAGGATTACACTCTAATTGTTCGTAACTACCCTCTGGAATGAGACAGCAAGAGCATACGAACTAGGAGCAGGAGTAGGCCGCCTGGCCAATCGAGCCTGCTCCACCACTCAATAAGATCATGGCTGATCTTTTCATGGAATCAGCTCCACTTACCCGCCCTCTCACTGTATCCATTAATACTTTCATTCTTCAAAAAAAATCAATCGGAGCTTTAAAACCGTTTACTGAAGTCGGGTCAACTAGTTGACTGGCAAGGAATTCCGTTATTGTTTGGAAGTGTTCAGAATGGACATTAAACGTTGGTCCTATTCGCATGTCAAGAATAAATGTAAAATGATTTCTTACAACGCCCTGGAGAGTACGATATTTCAAAATGGACAGAGTGTTTACTTTGGAAAGTATCATTTGACATGATGGTTTCCAAGTCTCAATTCCGTGACTCAGTGATCAGTTGCAAGTCCATTGTTTGGAAAATAAATCAGCTCTAATTATAGTATTTGACAGTCAGCACATCTCAAACACAAAGACAAAAATTTTACTGAACACCTGTCTCCCCCTGTGTGACTGTGGGGATCTCGTGTCTCTCCCCCCTGTGTGACTGTGGGGATCTCGTGTCTCTCCCCCCTGTGTGACTGTGCAGCACATCTCAAACACAAAGACAAAAATTTTACTGAACACCTGTCTCTCCCCTGTGTGACTGTGGGGGATCTCCTGTCTCCCCCCTGTGTGACTGTGGGGATCTCCTGTCTCCCCCTGTGTGACTGTGGGGGATCTCGTGTCTCCCCCCTGTGTGACTTTGGGGGATCGCCTGTCTCTCCCCCTGTGTGACTGTGGGGGATCTCCTGTCTCCCCCCTGTGTGACTGTGGGGATGTCCTGTCTCCCCCCTGTGTGACTGTGGGGGATCTCCTGTCTCTCCCCCCCGTGTGACTGTGGGGGATCTCCTGTCTCCCCCTGTGTGACTGTGGGGGATCTCCTGTCTCTCCCCCTGTGTGACTGTGGGGGATCTCCTGTCTCTCCTTGTGTGACTGTGGGGGTTCTCCTGTCTCCCCCCTGTGTGACTGTGGGGATCTCCTGTCTCTCCCCTGTGTGACTGTGGGGGATCTCCTGTCTCCCCCTGTGTGACTGTGGGGGATCTCCTGTCTCTCCCCCTGTGTGACTGCGGGGATGTCCTGACTCCCCCTGTGTGACTGTGGGGATCTCCTGTCTCCCCCCTGTGTGACAGTGGGGATCTCCTGTCTCCCCGCTGTGTGACTGTGGGGGATCTCCTGTCTCCCCCCTGTGTGACAGTGGGGATCTCCTGTCTCCCCGCTGTGTGACTGTAGGGGATCTCCTGTCTCCCCCTGTGTGACTGTGGGGATCTCCTGTCTCCCCCCTGTGTGACTGTAGGGGATCTCCTGTCTCCCCCTGTGTGACTGTGGGGGATCTCCTGTCTCCCCCCTGTGTGACTGTGGGGGATCTCCTGTCTCTCCCCTGTGTGACTGTGGGATCTCCTGTCTCCCCCCTGTGTGACTGTAGGGGATCTCCTGTCTCCCCCTGTGTGACTGTAGGGGATCTCCTGTCTCCCCCTGTGTGACTGTGGGGATCTCCTGTCTCTCCCCTGTGCGACTATGGGGGATCTCCTGTCTCTCCCCTGTGTGACTGTGGGGGAAGAGATGAACTGCTTCAACAATTACAACCTCCCCCCACCCCTCACATTGCTGCATAGTTTCCTCAATCAGACACCAAACAGATGACACAGTTTCCAACTGCATATCCTGCTTCAAACACTGAGGGAGTGCCGCACTATTTGAGGGCTTGTACTGAGGGAGTGCCGCACTGTCGGAGGGTCAGTACTGACGGAGTGCCGCACTGTCGGAGGGTCAGTACTGACGGAGTGCCGCACTGTCGGAGGGTCAGTGCTGAGGGAGTGCTGCACTGTCAGAGGGTCAATACTGAGGGTGTGACGCACAATTGGAAAGTCAGTCTTGACTAACCATTAGCTTGAGACATCTGTTAATTAGTTCTGTTCTCAACTCTCTGAATGTCTAAAGCTTGATTGGAAGACTTAAATTTCCATCGCTCAGTGTGTTGTTCCAGCCAGTGAAAGGCTTTCGAAGTGCAGTCCCTGTTGTAATGTAGGAACTCTGGGAATACTTGGATCTGAAACTGAGCAGGTCACTGACCCAGCTCCCATCCTTCCTCTTTCCCTGTTTAATTAAAGGTTAAATCCTCCCTTTATACAGTCCTGTCTGACAGGAACCTCCTCAACAGTTGGAGATCTCTCATGCCCATATGATAATGAACACCGTTACCCACTCCCTGGGTTTCCCCTGAGCTCAGGATCCACTCTGTACCTTGTCAATCCTGCGAGGTGTTGTTTCCAGGTAGCACTCCCTCTGGTCTGATTCGGTGTTCTGTGATATCTCTGTCTCCCGAGGTAACGCACTCTGCTCTGTAAGTCAGTCAGTCAGTCCTATCCTGCAGTCATTTTGCTGGTATGTTATACTCAGGCTGCCCAATAATTGGTTAGAGATCCTGACAGAGGCTCTCAGGTGCTGCAACTGGCTTTCTCTCCCCTATACCTCCTTCTCCAGGCTGCCCCTTGGCCTGGAACAGCTGCTCCAGGTCTGTCCTCTATCCTGGTGATAGACAATGTTCCTCCTTGTTTTCTCAGTCCAGGTTTAATGCTGACCACGTTGAAATCGCTGCTGTGCAGGTTGTTGCCATACGTGTCCCTCAGCTGCTTTACTGTCGTCATGGTGCCTTGGAGACTGTGGGATGTCCCAGCCTCACTCACTGGCTTCCCTCAGTGGCCCAGCTTTGATGCACTTATCAGTCACTGGGCCCCAGCGAGTAGGAAATAACGAGGTGACATGCCAGTTATATCAGCACACAATTCCAAATATGGTGTGAGAGCACTTGCCAGCCTCTCCAGCTGGTTTCCATTGTTGTGTGGGTTACATTCTCTCTGCAGTGACAAATTCCTGCTTGGTAGCTCACTGTCAGCTCATCCCAATTGTGTGTGCGTGTCTGTGTGTCCGTATGTGGATCTGTGTGTCTGTGTGTGTGTGTGTGTGTGTGTGTGTGTGTGTGTGTGTGTGTGTCCTTGTGGGTCTATGTGTGTGTGCTTTTGAGGATGTGTGTGTTTCTATGTATGTTCATGTATATGCGTCTGTGTGTGTGTATGAGTGTGTTTATGTGTGCATGTGTCTGTGTGCATTGTCTGTGTGTGTCTGTGTGTATGTGAGACAGAGAGAGAGAGAGAGAGAGAGGGACACTACAAACAAAGTGACTCTTGCTCTCACTCTCTTTAAAACCTTGTTAACGACACAGAGCTCAGTGTTCACACACTCCCAGCTCCCAGAGCAGTTACAGTGTGAGTGTGACCAGTTGACATGAACCTGAGAGGTTGATATGAAAGAGCAAGCAGGCCTCCCGGGAGCACAGGATAGTGGTTTCAGAACGGAATGTAACATTTGGATTATTTATGGTCTGATAACAGCTGAAGGGGAGAGGATGGATGCACAGGCTATAAAACAATGCCTGGCTGTTAGCGTGAGATTGAAAGGAGAGACTTTCACAACCTCAGCACATTTTACGTATAACCGAAGAAATACCTGTCAAACTGAAGTTACTGCCATAATGTGGGAAACATGACTGCCAATTTTTGCACTGCACAGATACCCAAAATCAACATTGGAATATTGATGGAACAAGGTGTTTTTATGATGTTGATTGATAGATAAACATTGTCCATGGACTCCTCTGCTGTTCTTTAAGATAATGCCACAGGAAGTTTCCAGGATGAGAATCTATGAGTGATGCCCGGTATGAAAGATGGCAGTTAGATGGTACAACCACATGGAGGTGAGGTTTAGTAGCTGCTGCCAATGTCAGTGCAGGAGCCAGATCAACAGTTGACTGCAGCCCTCATGTAACTGACATTCACTAGGGGCTGTCCTAGTCTAGCGACAATCCAAGAAAGGGAGGAAGTGATCCCCAAAGCTTTGTTTTACACATTGATATGGCAGTATTGCGGCTGGATTTGTAATCAAGAGACACCAGACATTTTCTGGGCACCCCGGGTTCAAAACCTACCACGAGTGATAATGGAATTTGAATTCAATAAAAGCTGGAGTTGAAAGTCTACTGGTGACTGTTGTAGATTGTAAATCCCACCGAGTTCACTAATGTCCTTTAGGGAAGGAAATCTGCAAAGAGTACCTGGTCTAGCTGCGTGACTCCAGACTCACACAGCAATGTTATTGACTTCTAATTGCCTTCTGAAATGGACTACCCAGACAGAACACCTGGTCTAAACGGACTAACCCGACAGACCTTCTGGCATTGAGCTCAGAAATTACAACAATGATCTGAGTCTTACTGACCTACAAAGTCCTCCTTACCACCTCCTGGGGACCAGTGCGGAATTTGGGAGAGCTGTCTCACGGATTCTCCAAGCAACAGCCTGACATAGTCCTATTCACAGAATGACACCTTACAGAAAATGTCCTAGCCAATATCATCACCATCCCTGGTGATATGACCCATTGAGGTAGTGAACTGAATTGAAATCCCACTATTCCCAGTGTCGCAGTTTCCAGCTATTTGCTCTTCAGGATAAAAAAAACAACCTCACCAGGTTCCTTCATTATCAACTTTTTTAAAAAGTCCACTATTTATTGTGACACTCTCAACTTTAACATAAATGATAAAAGAACAGGACTTTTCATCTATCCATCATTATGAAGTACTTCAGGAGGTTAGTAATGGTACACATCAATTCCCAGCCTCCTAGATTGTCTTGATCCACTACAGTTCACCTATCATTGCAACAGGTCCACAGCAAATGCCACCTCCCAGACCCTACACTCATCCCTGGAACATCAGGTTAACAAGCATACCTACATTAGACTCCTGTTAATTGACTCTAGCTCTGCCTTCAGCACCATAATTCCAACAAAACTTTCTCAAGTAAGGAGACCAAACCTATACACAGGTGGCCCCACCAGCACCCAAACAGCTACAGCATGACCTCCATATTTTTAATTCCATCCCTCTAGCAATGATGGACAATATTCCATTTGCCTTCTTAATTACCTGCTGCATCTGCAAACCAATGTCTTATGTTTCATGCCCAAGGGCACCCAGGTCCAACTGCACAGCAGCATGCTGCAACTTTTCACCATCTATATATGTTATGAAGGGGTAGAGGTGTACTGTACCTTTAAGAGAGAGAGAAGCTTGCAAGGACTGACTGAAAACACAGAGTGTCCTGAACAAACTGAAAGTGTAGCAGTTAGTCAAAACAAATAGCTGGAGTTGTGTTGCCATGGAACAAAGACAAATTCCAGTTTGGCCAATCAGTTTAAATTATGCCCCACATACCAAAATCCAATCGAATTTGAATATTACTGTTTGGATTGACATCAAACCAATGAAACCGGACATTGTGGACAGTTAGCGAGGAGGTCTACAAAGAGCTGTCAAGAACCAACAGACTCCTAGCGGGATAGCTCTCTGAAAGATACCTGTTCATAGGAAAGGTAAAAACAAGGACTGCAGATGCTGGAAACCAGAGTCTAGATTAGAGTGGTGCTGGCAAAGCACAGCAGGTCAGGCAGCATCCGAGGGGCAGGAATATCGACGTTTCAGGCAAAACCCCTTCACCAGGAATAGAGGCAGGGCTTTTGCCCGATGAAGGGCTTTTTCCCGAAACGTCGAGTTTCCTGGTCCTCGGATGCTGCCTGACCTGCTGTGCTTTTCCAGCACCACTCCGTTCATAGGAAGGACCTGAGAAGCAGAAAACTGAAGAAAAGCCGACAGAGGGAAATCTCCAGAGGAAGATACAAAGAGAAGATTCGACAGCTGGCTGGTTTTGAAATTTGAATATGTTTTGTAAATCCTAATCAGGATTTTTGTATCGGACCAGTATTGGGGAGTGGGAGGTAAAAGATAGGTTTAAGAAAAAGGGGTTGTAAATAACTCCATGGAACAAAAATAAATTCCAGTTTGGCCAAGCTGCGGTGGCTCAGTGATTAGCACTGCTGCCTCACAGCACCAGGGTCCCAGGTTCGATTCCCGCCTCTGGCGACTGTCGGTGTGGAGTTTGCACATACTCCCCGTGACTGCGTGGGTTTCCTCCGGGTGCTCCAGTCACCGTCACAAAGATGTGCAGGTCAGGTGAATTGGCCATGCTAAATTGCCCGTAGCGTTAGGTGCATTAGTCAGAGGGGGGATGGGTCTGGGTGGGTTACCCTTCAGCGGGTCGGTGTAGACTTGTTGGGCCTAAGGGCTTGTTTCCACACTGTAGGTAATCTAGTCTAAAAACTGTTGATTTAATGTGCTCTGTTGGAGTTAAAGACTAAAATTGTTAATTTTTACTTTAAATAGTGACCTCTGGGATAGTCTTGAATTTTAACAGATTATGGCACGAGGTGACCTTCTCTGTGTGTCAGGCTTAAATTAGCAGAGGGGTTTACCCCGTACCATAACAAATAAAAGTCCGCTTTGCTGTTATTCCTACCAAAATGGTTGACCTCACATTTACCAACATTGTACTCCATCTGCCAGACCCTTGCCCTCTCACTTAATCTATCTATACCCCTCTGCAGACTTCCAGTGAGACAAATGGTGGTTAACCTGTGGAATTCATTATCACAGAGCATTGTGGAGGCCAAGTCATTGAGAGTGTTTAAGACAGAGATAGATAGGTTCTTGATTAGTAAGGGGGTCAAAGGGTTACAGGGAAAAAGCAGGAGAATGGGGTTGAGAAACATATCAGCCATGATTGAATGGTAGAGCAGGCTCAATGGGCCGAATGGCCTAATCCTCCTCCTATATTAGATTAGATTCCCTACAGTATGGAAGCAGGCTCTTCAGCCCAACACATCCACACCGACCCTCCGAAGAGAAACCCATCCAGACCCATTTCCCTCTGACTAATGCACCTAAAACTATAGGCAATTAAGCATGACCAATTCACCTAACCTGCACATCTTTGGACTGTGGGAGGAAGCCGGAGCACCCGGAGGAAACCCACGCAGACACGGGGAGAATGTGCAAACTCCACACAGAGAGTCACCCGAGGCTGGGATCGAACCTGGTGCTGTGAGGCAATGGTACTAACCACTGAGCCATCATGCCATATATCTTATGGTCTTAAGGTTTTATGATTACAAGCAAACAGACACTGCTGGTGAAGATCAGCAGGTGCGGCAGCATCCATGGGAAGAAAGCGGAGTTAATGTGTCAAGTCAGAAACTCTTCAGCGAAACCAGGATGATGACATCTGACACTCGGACAGGTTAACAATACCAGACAAAGACTAAGTTACTCCACTTGATCCACACATTGATATCCTTGACTATGAAGTTAAAGACATTCTCAATGATGATGTTTCTGGAGGAATAGATAACAGGAGATCCCAAGGGCGACTGCAGCACCTAGAAGAGCAGATATGGTGAGGATACTTAGACAGGCAGTCAGCATTCCTGACAGGAGCAGGTAAAACTACAACTCTATGGCTGATAGTCAGAGGCAGAGGGCTGATGTTTGTTCTACAACAGATAAAGGAGACTTCATCTTTGGTAACTATCTGGTAAGGGGCTCAAGTCTTACATTTTAACATAATACACTAATAGGTGGTAAGATTAATAAAATCCATAAAAGGCAACATAAGTCTGTGATTAAATAATTCAAACTCATTGAAGAGAACTAGAGAGGTGATGCGTCAATGCTAGTGTACGTGGGAGGTCCTGGCTACTATTATAATCCAGGATAAACAGCATGTTTGAGTAGCTTTGTCTCAGGATTGATGAGCTGGAGGCTGAACACTGCAATGCATTTGAGATGGGTGCGTTATGTGGATTCTTTGTACAAGGAGGCGAGCACAGCTCTTAGGATGGGGTCATTTGATTTGGTCAGTGGTTAGGGACAGCAGGCTGTGACTGTACATGAGGCAGCTGAGGGGACATAGAGAGCAGGAGCGTTAGTCTCTGCAATTCTTGAAAAGGCATGCAGTTCTCTCTTGTGTGACAGTGCTGTGATTTTCAGAAGTTAATTTGTCTTTTTCTTTGTTTTGAAAAGAGCTTGTAAGGCAGAGGCACCAAGCAGTTTACCAGAACCACTGGAATAACCAACTTGGGTTTTTTTTTTAGCAGTCTAACTGGGAGTATCGACTTCTCACAGATCAGGAGGTCTGGGTTTGGTTTTCTCAGTAACACCAGAAGCTATTGGGTTCTCAATAGAATTGGAAGCTTCAGTGAATGTCTCCTGGCTGCTACTCTGTATGAATCTTCTCTTAATGCTTTTTCCTCCTGGATTGGAGAACTGCATGTGAGAATCTGTGTCTGAATTTTCCTTTTCGCCAAGGAATGTGTTTATGGGACGTTACTACATCAGAGCAGTTAATTAGTAATAGGTACTGTATCTATTATTTGGTTAAGTTTTCGAAAAGAGCTAAGTTATTCTAAGTTCCTCTTCCTTTGTTTGAATTTTAAATAAATATCATTTAAGTAAATAGTGTTTTTGCTTCACATTGAGTAGTTTGACCAGTCACGTCACATCTGGAACACGGCACATCACATCTACCTTGAAATTAAGGAAGTGTCAGAGGCTTGGTTCATTCTTAAATTATTTTGGGGGGAACTGGGTGGTCTGATCTGGTCTGTAACACGTGAGGGCTGTAAGATGTACAAATTGACAATTGTTCAAGATGCCATTCAAGTGCAGGGGGAGTGAAAATTAGCAGGACCATAGTCACCAAAGACGTGGTACTCAGGCTGATAACCCTCTGGGTTCAGGTGAAGTTCAGCTTTTGATCATAAAAGAGGAGGTAATGAGGTAGTCTATACATTGGTATTAATTTTCCACAACTCCCTAGATTCAGGAAATTGTCCATCAGACTGGAGAGTAGCAAATGTAACCCTTTTGTTCAGACAATGCGCAGGCAGGAAACAAGAAACTGTAAAGCACTCAGCTTAGCTGCACGTTTAGAAATACCCATTGTAATCGAGAAATATCTGTATGGTATTGTCTTAGTTTTTACCAGAGTTCTTTGAAGCATTAACATCTGTTGCAGACAAAGGGGATCCCTTAGACACAATGTACTTGGATTTCCAGAAAGTGTTTCATAAGGCAACCCAGCAGACACCAGTGTGGAAAATGAAAGCTCGTGGCATGCCCTCAATGACACTAGCCAATTTTCATAGATGTACCACCAAATGCATCACAGCTTGGAATGGCAGCTGCTCTGCCCAAGACCATAAGAAATTGCAGAGAGTTGTAAATACAGCCCAGTCCATCATGCAAACCAACCTTCATCCACTGACTCCACCTAGACTTCCCACTGCCTCAGGAAAGAAGCCAAAATAATCAAAGACCCCTCCCACCCCTGTTAAACTCTCTTCCACCCTCTTCCATTGGGCAAAAGATATAAAAGTTTGAAAACACAGATTCAAGAATAGTTTCTTGTCGGCCTCTTTTCAAGGAAACCCAAACATATAAATAGAAAGCAGGAAACACCAGCAATGCTTTGCCTGGAGGTTTACAGAAGATGTTACCTAGTATTGTGACGAAACGTCTGAAAATGAGCCTTCCAGCTCAGTGAGCAAGCCTACGTTCGGAACCTCAACCTGAGCTACAAATCTTTTCAAAACTCGCTAAGTAAGGTATAATTTTTCTGGATAGCACACAAAACAGTACTTTTCACTGTATTTCCGTACATATCACAATAATAAATCAAATCAAATCTTAATTATGAGAGGAATTGAACAAAGTAATTGTGTTATACAGGGCATTGGTGAGACCACATCCTGAATACTGTTTGCGGTTTCTGTCTCCTCTTATATAGAAGAATGTCTTTAGAGATGAGGTGGAGATGAGGTTAACTGGATTGATACTTGCAATGTGAGAGTTATCTTATGAGGAAAGTTAGATGAACCGAGCTTGTAGCAGAGTGAGAGGTTACTTGACCAAAGTGGATATGGAAAGGAGATTCCTTCTTGTGGGTACATTGAGAACTAGGGGCACTGTTTTTAAATTTGGGGAGATAGAGATAGATTGATTCTTGTTAAACAGGGGACCACAGCTGACTATCGGTAGAAGGGAAAGTGGAATTTAAAGCACAAGTCAATCAGCCATGGTCTTATTGATTGGCAGGCAAGCACTTGTGTATGGTTATATAATCTAATCCACTTTGGCCAGAGCCAGTGTGAACAGTTAAAATCAGAAACTGCTGAAGATGAGTAACAATAAGAGATACTGACTATCTAGGGATGACCTGACAATGTTAAAGAAATGCCGGAGAAGATTTGTTCATTTTGGCTGCACAGAGATGTATTTGGTACAAGTCTTTTTCTCGTTCTAATGCCAGAAGTATTGCACCAAGGTATCAGGTCCATGTTGCATCAGGGACAGATGGGGATTAAGCGGAGGAGACAGTTAACACTGTAAGTCTGAGCTGTGAGCCTAGTTGGATCAGGACGTTCAATAATATGTGACTGCACCATTACCAACCCCTGCACAACTCTTGTTCCGAAGGCAAGTCTGAATGACTTTGTTCAGGATCCAGTTAGTCAACCATTCCACCGGCAGAAGAGAGTGAAATAGATACATGGCCAGTGAGCAGGTGGAAAACGACAAAAACTGCTCACCGGGCAGAGGGTGTGAATTAGAAACACTTAGATACCCACAATGGTTACTACAAAATAGAACCAGCCTGGGTCGTACAAAGTTGTTACTGATCATCGTGTTATATTGAGAAGGAAGAGAGGCCAGTTCAGACTGATGTATGGCATATACCAATCAATCGCTGGAAAAGCGCAGCAGGTCAGGCAGCATCCAAGGAGCAGGAGAATCGACGTTTCGGGCATAAGCCCTTCTTCAGGAATGAGGGGGATTATCCCCGAAACGTCGATTCTCCTGTTCCCTGGATGCTGCCTGACCTGCTGAGCTTTTCCAGCAACACATTTTTCAGCTCTGATCCCCAGCATCTGCAGCCCTCACTTTCTCCTATATACCAATCAATGAAAATGATGATGAAGAACACTGGGACAAAGATGATGTTTGATGTTAGAAATCAGCAACAAGGCAATGGGGTTGGTAAACAAGAGGAACAAGCCGCACCTTTCCAGGTAAGTATACCATCAACAGATCAAAGCATTGCATTGAAGCTTTAAATGCCAACCTTGTAAACTCTGTATAATTGTTGGATAGACAACACATATGTTTATGCAACCGTGCATATCTTTTTCGGGATTTATTTCATCTTTGATTAAAGGGACATTTATGTTATGTCCTGTGATCAGTGTGTTGGTATTTTTTTAAGTACGATGTTCATGAGTATGATCACAGCATCATAACGTGTGATTCTCCATCTATAGGAATGTCCTCCCCCCACTATTGTAAGTTGGTTAAAATTTCCCACAAAGTGACCTGGAATGTAACCTGGTCACCCCCTCATCAAAACAGAGGAAATAAGGGCAGGGGTATGTCAAGCAAGTCTTTGAGCCTGCTCCACTATCCACCATGATTATGGCTGACCATCCAACTCAATCCCCCGTTCCCACTTCCTCCCTCATACCCTTTGAACCCTTTAGCCATGCTGACGATCCAGCAGATATGTGACAGTGTAGGGGTGACCTGTTCTTTTGAAATCACCACTGAGAATCCCCACAACGACTTAGAGGAATACTTTATTGCACTCAGTGGGGTGTCCTTGATGTGGAACCTGTTCTGAACTGTATCTCCTTCTCTGTATATTTCCAAAGGTGATGAGCTTGCTGGCATTTTTAACTCAATCCCAAATAACTCTAAGTGACCTGTGTTTCCTGAATGAAGTGGTCTGTTGTAAGATAAGACCTTGTAGGAGTCAAAATCATACTGACACCGCCTGCCTTTGTCAGATCAGGGTCAAGGGCAGAGGTCAAGTTCCCCTCTAACAAGTGTGACCCCCGATATCCCATATTTCCCTTGACCCTCTTCCTTCATGACACAGACCCTGCCTCTTTGTTGTAGCTTCTCTAGTTCCTTCACCTTATGCATTCACTCAGTATGGTCTCCCTGGGTTAGTCCTTCCCTCTATAGCCTGTCTCACCCTCCAGGTCTTCCTGGTCCGCCCCGGTTTTCTGTTTACACACCTCATCGAGCCAGACACCTCTCTGATTCTAGTCACATTGGCTCATCATTATTGGCTCCTTATTACACCACCTTTGTCCTTCCAGAGCCAAGACTTCTGTGTATTCACGCCCTCTCACTCTCGCTGTCACTTACTTTCTCCCACTCACTCCCACTCTATCACACTCTCTCTTTCAGCCCTCTTCCTTCCTCTCACCTGCCACTCTCTTGCTCCACCTTTCAAACATACGCTTTCTCATTCCCTCTCCAGCACTTTCACGCATTCCCTCTTTCATTATCCTTCCCCATCCGTCAACCACATTTTCCATCATTAATTCTCTCTCTCTGACAATCACCTTCACTTACTCTTCCTCAGTTTCTCTAAGACTTGGTGTCTCCCTCACTTCCAATGTGTGTGTGTCTCTCTCTCTCACATACATACACACAAAGACACACACACACAGTCTGTCAATAATGCTCTTTCAATTTATTATTTTCTCTCATTTTCTCACTCTCCTTCAGTTATGCTTACTCACACAAACTTTCTCATTCTCTCAAGTTTCCACCTTATCACTGGTGCACATATCCTCTCTCACTGAAACAACTTTTCTCTCTCTCTTCCCCGCCTTCCGTTCCTCTCTCTGCCTTCATGGCTGGTGTTTACGTGTTAACCTCAGCCTGTTGTGTGACAGTCTGCCTCTTTCTATGAGAGCATGGCCATCTCAGTGGGAGTGTTGAAGGAATGTAGTCAGCGTTCTGATCGTAGTCATCGCTACAGTGATCCCGGCCAGACCTCCAGTCTAACTTGAAACAGCTGGGACAGGAATTCCATGTGGTTTCATGTTCGAAACAGTCCCCTCTTTGTCTCAGGAAGCCCTGTGGTTAACGCAATGTATTAGTAGAGTCCTTTCTGTACTCTTTATTCGATTTATTTTGATGGTTATGCTCAGAAAGCTGAGGAAAGTGGCTGGACAGTGAAACCATATTCTCTGTCTTTATTTCTTGATGTGGCAGAGCCGGTGTTGGACTGGGGTGGACAAAGTTAAAAATCACACAACACCAGGTTATAGTCCAACAGGTTTATTCGGAAGCACTAGCTTTCTGAGCACTGCTCCTTCATGAAGTGGTTGTGCAGACTATCTGACGAATGAGCAGCGCTCCAAAAGCTAGTGTTTCCAAATAAACCTGTTGGACTATAACCTATTTCTTGAGCTGGAGCCCCAGAGACTATTTACACAGGCCAGAGTCTGCCTGAGGTTCCCTCTCTGCTCAGTTTTGCCCGCAAAACCTAAGCTCCCCTTTTCATAGCAGTTGCTGCAGTATTTGAGAGCGTAAATATTGAAACTAACCTGTTTGACAATGAGAGGACAGTAGTGAGTAAGTCGTGGGGCTGGGGAGTCGGACAGCAGCGAGCTGAGGGGTAAAGGTGGCAGATAGGAAAAGGGAACAAGGGGGTTGATTGGCCAGTGAGATGGTGAGGGA
>NC_057729.1:1911790-1935095 GCF_004010195.1 Chiloscyllium plagiosum | reverse complement strand
GGTCAGTGTGAAGAGGATGTCAGTGTGAGGGGTCATTGTGGGGGGTGGGTCAGGTGAGGGGATTCATTGGGTCCATTTTGTGATTGTATGGGGCTCAACAGACGTTTTAATCCATGTAACACCTCTCCACTGACTGTTCTAGGAAGTTAGTGAGGATTGTCTGAATTCTCTGAGTTGGGGACAATTTCTGGGAGTTTCAGACATGGGATATTCCCCTTTGGGACTTCCCACCTCTCGGGTATTTACCCTGTGGTGAGGGTGTTCCGATATCCTAGGGGTGCCCTGGTGTATCTGTTGGAGTCTATCCAGTGTCCTGGGCCAGAACCCCTGAGTCCATGTCTAAAGCCACTTCCTTAACCTCAGCACGTGCCGTCACTTCACAGTCAATGACATGTTTTCAAAGTCAAAGATAGGAAACATGGCAGTAAATTTCTCTTCAGTAACGAAGCACCAACCGTTTTGTTACAATGATCAGAAAATCTACCTTTCTGGGTGTTTTATGAAGGTCAGACATTGACTTGGAGAATGTACGACACTCCTGCCCTCCCCTAGCACTACACTGAGGTACAACTCAGAGCGTACTCCATCACTGTGGCCTCTGCTACCATTGCCTTCCAGCCCATGCACCTATTCCAGCACAATGCCCTCCCTGGTGAAATTGTTGGTGACATAGTATCATTTAATCCATCTGTAATGGTAAAATGATCTGAGAATATCAGAACAAAGAGATAGGAGCAGGAATAGTCTACACAGGCCTCCATCCTGCTCTCCCACTCAGTACAGTTATGACTTTAACACCACTTTTCCACAATTTTCCTCGAGACCCTGGGAGAGAAATTAACATCAGCCTTAAATATCACAGAATCCCAGACTTGTGGCACTGCCAAACATCCAGAACTCTCTGGGGTGACAATTTCAAAGATTCAAAGGCCTCAGAGTGAGGAAATGTCCCCTCAGCTCTGACCTAAATGACCATAACCCTCATCCCGCTGACCCTGTGTTCAAAGTTCCCAACCAGAAAAACAAATTTTGTTTGACAAATGTATTCAAGTTTATTTTTTGAGGGCGCAACTAGGAGGGTTAATAGAGGGGAACCGGTAGATGTAGCCTATTTGGATTTCCAAAAGGCATTCAGTAAAGATGTATACAAAAGCTTTGTTTATAAAATTGTGGGTTACATGTTATAGTAAGGGTAGAGAATTAATGAATCAACAAGAAGCAGAGTGTAGGGATAATTGGGGCAATCATCAGTGCACTGCACAACAGTGCAGTGTTGTAATATTCAGTGCTGGGGCTTCAGTTCTTCAAATCTTAGAAAAAATATGTCAATGAAAACATGTATCTACATTTGCAGATAATACAGAGCTGTTGCTGAAAAGAGAGACATGTCACTGACATGTCAGGATTAAATGCAAGAATGTAAAATTTCAAGCTATCACAACAATTTATACTGAAGAGGAAAAAGGTGATTTGATCGGCTAAAACATCGCTGTGGAGATTGCAACAGCGAACCTCTGGATTCTCCAGAAATGCTCCTGAAGGAATTCCAATATTGCTGTTATCAGAATCTATCAGGACTTCAGCAAAGCTCTGGTATAATTTCAGCAAAACAGTATTTCAGCAGGGATTACACAGGGTCATGCTACAGCGATAACGATATTTCAGGGAGATGCTGACAGGGCTCAGGAATTTATCTAACAAGGTTCGGAACAGGCATGTCCACAGGTGGTTTTACAGCATTTCTGTTCCGCTGGGCAGTCTCCATCGTGTTGGCAAAATTCGGCACACATCTTTGTTCCCCGAGGCAGAGTGCATCTTCCTGGTTTCACTGTGTGAACACAATGGAGACGAAATCAGAAACTGGCAATACTGAGTGCAATACTTCGACAACATAAGACACTCCCTTTACCTTAACAGACCTAGAAGAAACTGACAAATTTATTTGAGTTTTTAATGAGGATGTAACTAAGAGGGTTAAAATGGGGAAACAGTAGATGTAGTATAATTGGATTTCCAACAGCCATCAATAAGGTGTATGCAAAATTGATATCACCAAAACCAATTTTAGTGTCAATGCACAAAACAAGGGCTTTTCCCATCCATGTCACTTCAGCTTTGAAGGAACCACCACACACAAGATACAGGCTACAGTTGTGAGTACTGAGGGCTTACCTCAGTTGTGTTGTCCTTACCTTTCTGTGCAGCAGTGCATGAATGGCCACATCCATTACTGCAACATTTCTCATCCCCCGGGCAGTCACTGTCATCCGTACAGTATTCAGCACACACTCCAACTCCACCGTGCCTCCGAGGACAGATCCCAGGTTTTCCTGTGGAAAGCAAGCATTCCACTCAGTCACGAGCTACATCTGATAATGAAATGCAAAATTGCCCATCCCATTCCTGATCTGACATTCCTCCTGGCTAGGTTTCGGGAACAACCATTCAGCCCCTCTAGTTGAGTGAGATCCTGAGTGTCCAACTTCCATCCATGACTCTGCATCGCTAAACGCCCCGACGAGTAATCATCATTGATGGAAGAAATGTTAGTGTGAGAACAAGGTGGAAGTGTCAAATGGTTGGGATGATGTTTGTACAGAGAGCGGAGGTGTTCCACAAAGCAGAGTGAGCTTCATCTCCCCAGTGTAGAGGAGACCACATTGTCAGCAGCGAATACAGTAGGCTAGATTGAGTGAAGTGCAGGTAAATCACTGCTTCACCTGGAAGTCTTGGGCCTTGGATAGTGAGAAGGGAGGAACTATCCCGACACAGGGTCAGTTTTAACTTGACTTTGCTTTCAGCAGAAATCCACCATTACCACCTCCTCTGCTCCTAGCTCCATCTTTGCCCACAGCTATTACCTCTCCCATTATCTCTTGTTCCACGACTTGTGTCATCATGAGTCTCCCTCACCCTCTAACCTTTCCCTGACCTTCCCTTCTGTTCCACTTACCCCACAGTATAAAACCCAATATTTTCCCAGTTCTCTCTTCAGTTCTGAAGAAATGTCAGACTGGACTCGAGGCGTTTGTTCTGTTTCGCACTTCACACTTACTGCTAGACCTGCTGAGATCCTCCAGCACTTTCTGGTTTATTTCAGATCCCCAGAAGCTGCAGTGGATTGTTTCCCAGTTGGACGTGCAGGAATTGAGCTCAGGTGAATTAGATAGTGTCATCGAGTCAGAGAGTCATACAGAACGGAAATCGCGCAGTCCAACCAATCCATGCCAACCATAATTGTCAGATACGGAGAGTTAGAGTGCTCTAGGTCATTGTTTCCTGATGATATGAAGCAAGGCAGGAGTGCAGAATGAAGAGAACACAGAGATTCTTCAAAGAGACATGGACCAGCTGAGTGTGGGTTCAACACGATGGCAGTTCAGGAGTACGTGACCAGTGACCCGCCATGATCATGTTGAATGTTGTAGCAGGTTATAGAGTCATAGAGTCATACAGCACGGAAACAGACCCCTTGGTCCAACCAGTCCATGCCGAACATAATCCCAAATTAAACTAGTTCACGTGCTTGCTCTTAGTCCATATCCCTCTAAATGTTTCTTATTCATGCACTTATCTAAATGTCTATTAAATGTTGTAACACATCCACCACTTCCTCTGGAGGTTCATCCTACGCATGAACCACTCTCTGTGTAAAAAAAGTTGCCCCCATGTCTTTTTAAACCTTCCTCCTCTCACCTTAAAAAGGTGCCCCTAGTCTTGAATTCCCCACTCCAGGAAAAAGACACCTGTCATTCACATTATCTATTCCCCTCATGATTTTATAAATCTCTATAAGGTCACCCTTCAACTTCCTACGCCTATCCAACCTCTACTTATATCTCAAACCCCCAATTCCCAGGAACATCCTGGTAAGTCTTTCTCTGAACCCTATCCAGTTTTATAATATCCTTCATATAACAGGGTGACCAGAACTGGACACACAACTCCAGAAGAGGCCTCATTAATGCCCTGTACAACTTCAACATAATGTATCAACTCCGATGCTCAACAGTCTGAGCAATGAAGTGTTCGGGGACCTGAATGGTATGCTCCAACAACAATGTCTCATGTTCCCATGTGTCATGGCTGAGTAGTGTGACAGGAATAGTTATTCTGGGAGTGTTCAACAGAGTCTCCCTCCAGAGAGAGAGAGAGTGAGGAAGAAGGAATATTGGAGAAACACAATATGGTCTATAAATATGGATGTGCCATTCATAGGGGCAGGATAGGGGTCTCTGATGGGGAGGTACCATTCATAGGGGCAGGATAGGGGTCTCCGATGGGGATGTGCCATTCATTGGGGCAGGGTAGGGGGTCTCTGATGGGGATGTGCCATTCATAGGGAAATTGCAGTCCAGTCAACACAACCCTGATGTGTGTGTATTCCCTCCTCATATATTCTTCCTCTGAATCCAAGCATCATTTTAATGAATTTCACTATGCTTCTTCCAAGACCAATACATTCCTCTGCCCAGAAATGCTCCCAGCAACCCTAGCTTTTGCCTTAGCAGATATTCCTGCTGCTGTAGTATGGCTTCAACCCACTTGTGTTATATTTCACTCGATATAAATATGAGCATCTATTGTATTACTTTTAATAAATATAGTGAAGTGTTGAGATGATAGAAACACAGAGTGGGAGTAGGCCATTCGGCTCAGTGATCAACAAGACCATAGGTGATCCCCTATTTCCACACCATACCCCCAATCTTTCTTCATTCCCCACATATCTTTGTTTTCAAGTGAGCTTCCTATTTCTTTCTCAAATATATCCACTGACTTGACCTCTGCAGCCATAGGGCCACCACCCTCTGAGTGAGAGAATTTCTCCTCAGTTCCATTTAAAATGGCGTACTGTGTTTCCTGACCAAATACTTCTTTTTTTCTCTTTTTTTAATAATTTAATCCTAAAATCTGTAATGTTGCTCTTTTTGCTTCTCTTTTGTTCGATTTTTCTGGAACTGAAGAAGCTGTATCCAGGGAGCTTTGTGCCTAAGGTGGCTCCGTAAGCGCTGAATTGTACACTTTTCACTGTACTCATTTGAGTTTATATGACAATAAAGCTAATTCTAATGCTAATTTTCTGGAACCCATGGCCATAGAAACACTGTCCCTGCAACCAGCCCGTCCACCCCGTTCGAATTTTATATATTTCAATCAGATCCCCCTCCCAGTCTTCCACGCTGCAGTGAATACAGGCAGTCACCCTCATCTCCTCATAGCACACAGATAGAGCTCACCAGTCACACCCTACTGCTCACTTTCCCAACTCACTGTCTCCTGCCATTAAGCCAATTCCTCACCAGGTCAACCATTATCCTTCAATTCTATAATTACTACCTGAGCCACAAGCTAATTGGCACAAGGTCAATAAGATTAAGCAAGTAAATACGTGGCTCAAAGACTGGTGGGGGAGAAATGAGTTTGAATTCGTGAGACATTAGCACCAGGACTGGGGAAGAAGGGACCTATTCCGATGGGATGGTCTTCATCTGAATCATGTTGAGACCAGAGTCCTAGCAAATTGCATAACTAGGACTAGTTAATTCAATAACACACCAGTTAATTCAATATCTGTTGTTGGGAAAGTGTTAGAATCAATTATCAAGGAAGCAATATCATGACATTTGGAAAGTTAAAATACTATCCATCAGAGTCAGCATGGTTTTTATGAAGGGCAAATCATGTTTGACTAATTTGCTAGAGTTCTTCGAAGATGTAACAAGCAAAGTGGATGGGGGGGGTGCTGTAGATGTAATTTATCTGGACTTCTGGAAGGCATTTGATAAGGTGCCACACAAAAGGTTAATTCACAAGGTTGGATCATATGGGATTAGGAATAATTTAGCCTGGATAGATGACTGGCTGAGGACAGAAGACAGAGAATCGGGATAAATGCTTTTATTTTGGAACGCAAGGTTTAACTAGTGGGGGGCCACAGGGTTCCGTCCTTGGACCCCAGTCATTTACAATCTACATTAACGACTTGGATACAGGATTGGAGGCTCTACAGGCCAATTTGTGGATGATACAAAAATAGGCAGGACAGTAAATTGCAATGAGGAAATAAGAACCTTGCAATGGATACAGATAGGTTAGGAGAGTGGTTCAAAATGTGGCAGATGGGTAAGTGTGAGGTCACGTATTTGGGTCGAGAAAATGGGAAGGTGACCTATTACCTAAATGGGTAGAGACTTCAGGGTGCCACGGTGCAGAGGGATGTGGGTGACCTTGTTCATGAGCCACAGAAAACTAGCATGTAGGTACAGCAGATAGTAAAGGAAGTGAATAGAATGTTGGCTTTTATAGCTAAAGGAATACAATATAAAGATAAGGAAGTATTGTTGCAATTGTACAATGCATTGGTGAGACCACACCTGGAGTGTTGTGCAGAGTGTTGGTCCCCTTATTTGAGGAAAGATGTACTGGCACTAAAGGCAGTTCAGAGGAGGTTCACTAGATTGAGATGTGGAGTTTGTCGAATGAAGAGAGATTGAACAGTTTAGGCCTATACTCTCTGGAATTTAGAAGAATGAGGGGAGATTAAATTGAGGTAGTCAAGATGATAAAAGGTGTGGATAAAGTAGATATGGAGCAGATGCTTCCTCCTGTGGAGCATTCTAGGACAAGAGGTCATAATCTCAGGATAAGGGGCAGCAAATTTAAAACAAACTTGAAGAGAAATTTCTTCTCCCAAAGGGTTGTGGATCTGTGGAATTCACTCCCCCAGAGTGCAGTAGGTGCTGGGACAGGGAGTAACTTTAAGGGGGTGTCAGACAGATTTTTAATTGGTAATGGGTTGAAGGGGTATGGGGAGAAGGCGGGAAAATGACAGCGAGGAGCATGTCAGCCATGACCGAATGGCACTGCAGAGTTTTTACATTTTTATTTTTACATTACATTTTTACATTACAGTGTGGAAACAGGCCCTTCGGCCCAACAAGTGCACACCGACCCGCCGAAGTGCAACCCATCCATACCCCTACATTTACCCCTTACCTAACACTACGGGCAATTTAGCATGGCCAATTCACCTGACCCTGCACACCTTTGGACTGTGGGAGGAAACCGGAGCACCCGGAGGAAACCCACACAGACACGGGGAGAACGTGCAAACTCCACACAGTCAGTCGCCTGAGGCGGGAGTTGAACCCGAGTTGATGGGCTGAATAGCCTAATTCTTCTCCTGTATCTTATGTCATGAACTTATAAGCATTAACTTTTCCACAAAGACACTCATCATTAGTGAATGTTAAATCAAAGGGTACAGTGGTGACATTACTGCACGAGATTGCTACAATGATGAGTTCAGAATCTGGATCCACGTGTAGATGGAAGTGTAAATTTGCTAAGAGGGATTGATGGGGTTTCAATGCAGGCACATTTGAGGTCACCCAGCAGTTTTTTCTTAATTCACTTGCGGGATCTCTGTGTCACTGGCAAGTCCAATGTTTATTGCCTTGAGCTGTCGGTGGAGGTATTCCAAGGATCTTTTGTGAATTTCTGCAGTGCATCTTGTAGACAGCACATATTGCTGCTACTGAGTGTCAGTGGTGGAGGGAGTGGATGCTTGTGGATGTAGTGTCCATCAAGCGAGTTGCTTTGTCCTGAATGGTGTCAAGCATCTTGAGTGTTGTTGGAGCTGCACCCATCCAGGCAAGTGGGGAGTATTCCATCACACTCCTGACTGGTGCCTTGTGGATAGTGGACAGACTTTGGGGAGTCAGGAGGGGAGTTACTCACCGCAGTATTCCTAGCCTCTTACCTGGTCTTGCAGCCACTGGGTTTATATGGGGAGTCTTGTTGGACAATTTGGTCAATGGCAATTTCCAGGACGTTGATACTGAGGAATTCAGTGATGATAATATCAGTGAATGCCAAAGGGGTGGTGGTTAGATAGTCTCTTATCGGGGATCGTCATTGCCTGGCATTTGTGTGATGCAAATGTTACTTGCCACTTGTCAACCCAAATCTGGATATTGCCCAGATATTGTTGCATTTGAGCGTGAACTCTTCAGTATCTGAGGAATCATGAATGGTGCTGAACATTGTGCAATCATCAGTGAACATCCCCAATTCTGACTTTATGATGGACGGAAGCTCATTAAATGAAGCTTTTGTCCCTTCATGTTGCTTTTAGGTGGTATTCATGGAGCAATTCCTGCCTCACTTTGTTTCTTCATTATCTCCATCACTAGATGCCCCCACACCCCCTCCATTCCCATGTCACTCTGGTCCCCAGGTAAACAGTGTGGTTCACTCCTTATGTCTGTTCACAGTCATCCATCAGGTACATTGTGAGATGTTGCTATATGCGGTTTTGTGATGTGGTCCTCAGGTGTAATTGCCCAGGGCTCAGCACAGCTAACATGGGAATGATACTTACTGAATGCTGGGGGCACACACACGGCCCCACAATCAAACACGCAGCACTTATCCGGCCCAGGACAATCTGCATCACACCGGCATCCCCGTTTTGTCACTGCAACCACCAATCGGCGTGGACACTTCCCAAATTTAATCACTGCCAACACAAAGCACAACCTGTAGGATTGGACTCACACAGAGAACATTAGACTGCAATCGAAATGCCTAAAGAACACAACTTGAACAGCTGTGTAAACAAGACTTACAATGAGTGTTAGATAACTTACTTTTAAAACTAAATTCAGCAATCCTTCAAAGTTCCTTATTGTTTAAACCAGCTTTTCTTTGCCCATTTCCTAGCACAATCAAAAATACTGGAAAATCAAAAGAGAGGGTCTTTAACAACAGCAAGTTTCATTGATGTGGAGGAAGATCCTGAAAGCTAGGACACAGCAGCAGTACACTTTATGTCATCTCTTGGAGTTTCTGTTCATCATCTCCCTCATAAACTGTGCTCACTGCCAGAGCTTCCCACCCTCTGCACTCATCCCTTTCCCCATTTACTTTGGGCAGAACTCCATTGTCAGAAACATACAGCTTGCCCCATCCCTAAACAACAGACTGTCCCACAGCTCTGTTCACCCATCAGTGCTGTATTCATTGTGTAGTGATCCCAGCTGATGCTAATATTGGACAAGCCGCATCCCAGAGTGAGGCCTAGTTTGACAGACTGTAGCTTTTATTTGTGTTAATTCTTTATCATGGTGGTCAATAACCGAACATATTTAAAAGAGGCTGACAATGTACTTTTAACAAAAAAACAAAGATTATGACAAAAAAAGCCAAAAAAAGCAAACTATTTTTTTACCAGACACAAAACCTTTTTGAAAAGGTCTTATTACAAATTTCAAAATTAAGTATTCAGATCTTTTAGTTTCGCCAACAACTATGCAGAAACTTAGAACTCAGTGAACAGTAACACCGTTTCCAATTTAAAATTACTTGTTCAATTGGTATAGCTGTACTTTTTTATTTGGAACAAATCTCTGCATTGATTGATGTGATTTCATTAGTTTATGTCAGTTCCTGTGACTTTTAAGCAAACTGCTGAGAGACTCAACGTGGAGAGTTCCTTAAATACCTCTTCCACAGCCTTCCATTCTGGAGATTTTCTCTTCCTTACATTAATCCATTCATTCGTTCTGCCCTGACGGTTTTGGAGACCACTAAACTGCACTCCTGCTGCTGCAAGCCTTTTTTTCTCTCTCTCTCTACTTGAAAGACTCTGCAGACTCACTAACCTTCTGGATAGTTCCGTGGTTTGAAAATACATCGTTTCTGAACTGTCTCCCTGTGTCGTAAGATGACATGTTGTTAGGTAACCCAATTTTATTCTCTCGTCCATCCTTATTCCAAAGTACTGAACTAATCATGTTGAGTATTTGTAAGAGTCACAATGAAACACATATGAACAAATTTCTCAATAATGTAACACCGCTCAACGGAATGAAAAACTGAAGCAAAAGCTATGTGTCCTCTGTTTAACACATACAATATAGAAATAACATCCAAATGTAAAGTTTTCACAGTTCTGTCTATTTTAGAACTCAGATTCCCAAATAATAAAACATATATTATGAGCATTTATAATAAATTGGTTCACATTGACTCATGATCTCTCTCCCCCTCAAAATTAGTTTTTGTTTCCAATCCAATATGTCACCTCTCCCTATCTCTCTCACCTCCTCCAGCCCGATACCCTCCCTATCTCTTTCACCTCCTCCAACCCCTACATCTCTTCCTATCTCTCCCACCTCCTCCAGTCCCTACACCTCTACCTCTGTCACTTCCTCCAGCCCCTACACCTCTCCCTATCTCTCCCACCTCCTCCAGCCTCTACACTTTCCTATCTGTCACCCCCTCCAGCCCTTACACCCCTCTGTATCTCTGTAACCTTCTCCAAACCCCACATCCCTCTCTATCCCTGTTGACCTCCTTCAGACCCACACCACACCCTATGTCCGTTCCCTCCTCATGCTCCGACAACCTTTCGGACGTCTGCACTCCTTCAATTTTGGCCCTTGCCCATCCCCATGACCTTTGACCCACCACTAGCTGTCCTGTGTTCAGGTGTCTGTGTGTCAAGGCCTGGAATCCTCTCCCAAGATCAGACCTCTCCTCTCAGCTCACTTGTCTCGACCTCCCTTTCTCTAGCTCCTGGTGCGTCTAATTCTGTCTAACATTTTATGGAATTATTTTTGTTTATTCCTGGCCAGGCGCCAACGGCAGTTCCTGGTGTTGTCACCAACACTGAAGCTTGATTCAAATGGACAATCGATTATCCCGGACAGTCACTGGGAAAATGGTGACGCTGATCTCACTACAACCCTCTGAGAGTCTGCCACGAACAAACTGCACTTGGATTAGTTAGGAAGCTGCTGCCTGCATCGGCTGAACGTGGCCTTCCTGTGCTTTTTGGCAAACACTTGTTGTGGGCTAATTGCAGCCATTTCCTGCATTCCTCACGCTGAGGAGAGTGGATATTCTTCCATGGCTCACCCTGCCCCGAACACTAATGAAAAGGGAACTTCCTGATAACTACCTCTCTGTCCATTTGATGCCAATGTGAAAGGTCAGCATTATCAAGAACAAGCACTCCCACCCCCACAACCCAGATCAGGGTTTGAGAGCAGGCAGTAAAATCACTTTGTGTTCGCTCAGGTCAATTCTCTCGTTGTGAGGGCAGTCAGGCCTCAGGACAATCGGGGTTCCCTCTCGACGTTGGGAAGGTCACTGCTTTATTCACGCTCAGGAGCAAATCTGTGACCAAAGTGATTAGATTAGATTCCCTACGGTGTGGAAACAGGCCCTTCGGCCCAACAAGTCCACACCGACCCTCCGAAGAGTAACCCACCCAGACCCATTTCCCTCTGACTGATACACCTAACATTATGGGCAATTTAGCACGGCCAATTCACCCTAACCTGTACATCTTTGGACTGCGGGAGGAAACCCACGCAGACACGGGGAGAATGTGCAAACTCCACACAGACAGTCGCCCGAGGCTGGAACCGAACCTGGGACTCTGGTGCTGTGAGGCAGCGGTGCTAACCACTGAGCCACCGTGCTGCCCTGCCAAGGAGTGTTGGACCCTGCCAATAAATTAGACAGAAAGACTTTGGACTTTGTTTTCGAGATGGAATGAGTTCTCACGCAGCATGAGCTTGTCCAGATGCTAGGTGGATGTGGAATTTGATCAAACTGGACAGGTCAGAGGCTGGGAATAATGCAGTGAGCAACTCTCCCTGAACCCTGTCCACCATCTACAGGGTTAGAGTGGTGCTGGAAAATCACAGCAGGTCAGGCAGCATCCAAGGAGCAGGAGAATCGACGTTTCGGGCAAAAGTCCTTCATCAGGAATCTGCCTCGGATGCTGCCTGACCTGCTGGGCTTTTCCAACACCACTCTAATCTTGACTCTAATCTCCAGCATCTGCAGTACCCACTTCCCACCATCTACAAGACACAAGTCAGGAGATGTGATGGAATACACCCCATTTGCCTGAATGGGTGCAGCTCCAACAACATTCAAGAAGCTCAGTACCATCCAGGGCAAAGCAGCTCACTTCATGGGCACCACACTTGCCCTGTCAGCATACTATAGGGACTTGTCCCTCCATGCCACCATAGTCCACTCCCCTGTTGCACTTTATCCCCCTCCTGTGAGTCCAAACCCAGGAAGTATAGCACCTACTTGTATCACTTTCTTTCCTCACTATTCTTCAAACACACCTTCCAGCTGAAGCAGCGTTTCACTTGTGGCTTTTTCAATCCTGTCTACTGTATTTGCTGCTCACTATGCAGTCCCCCTAACAGCGGGCACACCAAATACAGTTGATTGCTTTGTAGCTGCCAAGCTTGAACCTGGCCTCCTGGTCACTCTCCACACAATGCACATTGTTCCCTCTCATTTAATTCTCAATTAGGAGTATTATAGGGAATGGGTGAACAAGCAAGCTGCCATAAGAGCAGTATTTCCCTGACAGAGATGAATGCAGGTTGGTGCGTTGCCTCCCGAGAGCTGAAGACCAACGATGTCACTAAACTGGTGCGATGAACCCTGGGAGTCAAGGTTCAACAGTCAGCTGTCATTGGTCATGTTGGTACAAAACCCATAGCCTGACTGATCAATGTTGTCCTGCGATCAGAATTTAGGGTGTTAGGTCGGAATATAGCAAGCAGGACCTAAACAATAATAATCCTATAGACCACAAATTTCTTCCAGAAGGACCAAGTAGATGATCCATCTCCTCCAGTGGTCTCCAGTATCAGAGGTGCCAGTCCCCAGCCAATTCGATTCACTCCATGTGATATCAAGAAACGGTGGAGGCACTGGATACTGCAAAGGTGAAGGACCCTGACAGCTTTCCAGCAGTATTACTGAAGACTTGTGCTCCAGAACTTGCCACTCCCCTAGCCAAGTTGTTCCAGTACAGTTACAACACTGGCATTTACCTGACAATGTGGAAAATTGCCCAGATATGTTATAGAATGATCGAGTCACAGAGTCATACAGCACACAAAAAGACCTTTAAGTCCAACTCCTCCATGCTGACCAGATTTCCTAAACTGAACTAGCCCCATTTGCCTGCATTTGGCCCATATTCCTCTAATCTCTTCCTATTCATATACCCATCCAGATGCCTTTTAAATGTAATTGTACCCGGCTCTGCCACTTCCTCTGGCAGCTCGTTCCTTACATGCACACCTCTCTGTGTGAAAACATTGCCCCCTTGGGTCCCTTTCAAATGTTTCCCCTCTCACCCTAAATGTATACTCTCTAGTTTTGGACTCCTCTACCCTGGAGAAAGACCTTGGATATTCACCTTACCCATGCCCCTCATGATTTTGTAAACCTCTATAAGGAAACGCTGCAGCCGCCGACGCTCCAGGGAAGAAAGGTCCCAGCCAATACAGCCTCTCCTGAAACTCAACCCTCTAGTCGTGACAACAAAAAGCAGGACAAATCCAACCCCATCAGCCGACTGTCCAATCTGTCCCACATTCCAACAGGATATAAAGGACCAGTCCCAGGGAGCAGCTAATCAGTTCAGTTCTAGTCTCTGAGGGTTGTTACAATTCCAGTTGCAAGTGTTGAGTCCAGGTGGTTCACAGTAATGTGGACTTACCCTTAATTGAAACTTGACAATTTCACAAGGGGGCAGTTATGTATCTCAGATGTAATGTAAGTAGCTATTAAGGCATAATTCTCAATTAGGAGTATTGTAGGGAATGGGTGAACAAGTATCAGTAATTTATACTATAACAACAAGGAGAAGGATTTGGCAATCATCTTATCCAAGGCATCTCAGATGATTCTGATGAATATGGCTACAACAGACACAAAGATGATTGAGAGGCTAATCTCACTTTATATGTACGTATATCACTTTGCAACTCTTCCGAGCAAAGATTCTGGACCAAGATCTCCGTCAATGGCTCACTGTGCTCTATTGTGTTTTCTAGCACTCTTGGGGAATGTTCTAACATTGAAAGTGCTGTGGGAATGAAGTCATTGTTGTTGGCTCAGTTTCAGTTATGATCAATTTGGACTCAATACCATGACCAACAATTTCAGGGCTTGGACCTCTGAGAGCAGCTCAAGACAAATACTCAGTACAGAACCAGGAAGTGGATTGTAAAAACCAGAACCAGTCACCTAGAGGGGGAAAAAAAATACTTGGGAGCAGACTGACACCCCTCTCAGCCTCACAATATAAACGCTCTCACTCTGGTACATGATTGCCGGGTCTCATTAATCAGCACAATCAGAAAGATTGTCGAAGATTCCTTCTGATACGTCCAACAGGCTCAGATATTGGGAATAAAGGAGTTTAGAGAGAGAACAAAGTGTCAATGAAGAGAGAGAGAGGAAGGGTGAATTAAATAGGGAGACAGCAGCTCAGAGGTATATTGTAACTTGCTAAAATTCAACTGAAGGAAATGTTTCCTTACCCAGTGCTGGATGTTACACAAGTATTCTGAGAATGCAGACCAAGTGAAACAGTCAAGACTGTGTGTGTGTGTGTGTGTGTGTGGGGAGGGGGGAAGCGATCAGGATGGAAACACAATTAATGTATTTGCAAGTTGTCCGAATGTAGGGTAAATGAAAAAATAGGCGATGGGGGTATCCAAGAATTGATCCTTTGAGGACTCCAGAGGGAATAGTGTGGAGCATGAAGGAAGAAGCTGTTGTCAAAGTTTTGATGTTTATAACAGATGGTTAAAAATAGAGAGACAGAGAGAGGGACATGGGAGGGAGTGTGAAGCAGACGCCTAAGAGAGTTGCAGACAGGAGAGAAATGGAGCAAACGTTGAGAAAGATGGTAGTAAAGTAAATAGAAGAATTCAATGATAGCATTAAGATAGAGACTTGAAAAGAGGACACAGAGACAACTTGTTTCATTCACTCAGTGGTGGGGGATGCAACTGATTCATGTTCATTACCCTCATGAGCTAGTAAATCATCAAACATTCCCCATTGCCTCGGTTCGGAAACTCCTAGAAAGAAGGCTGAACTCACCAGTGGAGTTGTGTCCCTTTGTAGAGGTGGACTCAAGCCACAGGAAGAGGGTGCTGAGGGTGAGCACGAGGATAAGCCAGTGAGGAGACTGTGTTCCCATGTCTGACAGAGAAAAGAGCTGGACTCAATGAAACTGCAGCTCCACAGACTGAAACACCGCTATTACCAGCCTGAAGGTCTGGGCAGGTCTCATTACCTCAAATATTTCAAGTATTCATGCTGTGATCCAGCCTTGTGTTTATACATAAGATCCCAACAGAAATTTTGATGCCAATTTTGAAAGAAATGTGTTCCTAATTTATTTGCATCCCTTGGGGTCCTAGTGCCCCACTTCTCGTTCTGAAAGACTATTGTTTATAATTAAGGCTTTAGTGAGCTGTTTGTGTGCAGGAAGTTCAGGAATTCCCAATCTCGACCCTGAGAAACCGGAGGAGGAACAGAAATGGTTTGCATATGATACCGGCAAACCGGGGAACGGGGGGAAGGAAACCTGAGGTGATTGTAGCTGCTTTCTGCAGAAATGGAAAGACTGAGGGAGGAATTCAAGCAACAAAAACCCTTAATAAGACAAATGTAAAATAGTTCCTTTCATGGGTCAGTTCAAAAATAGGGATCATGAATGTAAGATATTCTCAAATAAAGCTGTTATGGACGGTGAAGTTCACTCAGTCAGCTTGCACGATCTCTGTTGGGGAGATCCCTTGGGGAGATTTATTGCCACGACTCCTGCTTTTCATTATTAATCCAAGATACTGACACTATGTGAGGAAGAATGTCTACACCAAGTCAACGGTAAAAGCTAGTTATAGCACATTTCGAATTGTTCCTTTTGAGACCCTCAGGCTCCCTTACCTAAGAGTAAGTCCACATTACTGTTAGTTACTTAGAACTTCGAACCACAACTGGTTAGCTCTTCCCAGGAACAGTCCCTTATATCCTAAAGGACAAAGTCTATCCCAGGATGTCAGTTAACCATTTCGGGTACTGACTGATAGATAAAGCAAAAATCTAGTGAAAAATTTGAATCATTTTTGTTTATTTAATCTGCTTTTTCTAACCAACCCGATCAAAGATGCTATTACACGCCTCTAGAGTGGGTGAGGCTTGAACCCAGGTCACTTAGTGCACAGGTCACTTAGTGCACATTACTACCGTACCACAAGAGGGCACCACCAAGCTCTCATACTTTTTCTTAATTTAATTTATTTTTCTAACCAACCTGTTCAGAGAAATGATTTGATACCTCTGGAGTGGGTGGGACTTGAACCTGGGTCTCTTGGGCGAGGGGAAGGGGCATTACCACAAGAGGGCCCTGAGATAGTTATCTGTACTTGGGCAGGAGAAAAGCTATATCTGACCTTGATATAGCAATGATAGAGGAAGAAATGCAACAGTATGAAGTGATTAACTGGGAGAGGTACCAGAAAGGGTATCCCAAAGATTAAGATATAGAATTAGGGACTCTCTGAATTTAACAAGCAAAACACCATTAAATGAAGGAATCAACAATATTAAAGAGAGTGATAATTATTTTTACTATTCACTTATGGGATGTGGGTGTCGCGGGCTGGGCCAGCATTTATTGCCCATCCCTACTTGCCCCTTGAGAAGGTGGGGGTGAATTGGCTTCTTAAACCGCTGCAGCTCAGATGCTGTGAGTTGACCCGCAATGCCCTTAGGAAGGGATTTCCAGGCCCAGCAAGACTGAAGTAACAGCAATATATTTCCAAATCAGGATGGTGAACAACTTGGAAGGGAACTTGAAAGTGGCACTATCTACTGCCCTTGTCCTTACAGATGGAAGTGGTCATGGGTTTGGAAGGTGCTGTCTGAGGATCTTGGTGGATTTCTGCAGTGCATCTCATGAATGGTACACACTGCTAGCTACTGAGTGCCATTGGTGGAGGGAGTTGATG
Source organism: Chiloscyllium plagiosum (assembly GCF_004010195.1). Taxonomy (NCBI): domain Eukaryota; kingdom Metazoa; phylum Chordata; class Chondrichthyes; order Orectolobiformes; family Hemiscylliidae; genus Chiloscyllium; species Chiloscyllium plagiosum. The sequence continues at coordinate 1,918,230 of NC_057729.1, read as the reverse complement.
CTTGTGGATGTGGTGCCAACCAAGTGGGCTGTTTTGTGCTGGATGGTATCAAGCTTCTTGAATGTTGTTGGAACTGCACCCATCCAGGCAAGTGGGGAGTATTCCATCAAACTCCTGATAGTGGACTCCTGATAGGGATACTCACTGCAATTTTCCTAGTCTTTGACCTGCTCTTGTAGCCACTGTGTTTATGGGGTGAGTCCATTTGAGATTCTGGTCAATGCTAACCTCAAGAATGTTGATAGTAGGGGGTTCAGTGATGGTAACACCATTGCATGTCAAATGGTGGTGGTGGTTAGAATGTCTTTTATTGGAGATGCCTGGCATTTGTGTGATGCAAAGGTTGCTCACCACTCATTAACCCAAGCCTGGATATTGTCCAGACCTTGTTGCATTTGAACATGGACTGCTTCAGTATCTGAGGAATCGTGAATGGTGCTGAACATTGTGCAATCGTCGGTGAACATTCCCACTTATGACCTTGAGATGGAGGGAAGGACGTTGATGAAGCAGTTGGAGATGGTTGGGCCTAGGACACTCCCCTGAGGAACTCCTGCAGAGATGTCCTGGAGCTGAGACGACTGACCTCCAGCAACCACGACCATCTCCCTTTGTTCCAGGAATGACTCCAACCATCAGAGAGTTTGATCCGGATACCCATTGATTCCACTATTGCTGGGGCTCATGATAATACACCCAGTGAACTTGATATGAAGGGCTGTCACTCTGACGTCATCTCTGGAATTCGGAACTTTATCCAGGTTTGGACCAAGGCTGTAATGAAGTCAGGAGCTGAGTGGCCCTGGCGGAACCCAAACTGGGCAACACTGACCAGGTTATTGCTGAGTAGGTGCTGCTCGACAGTACTGTTGATGCCACCTTCCATCACTTTACTGATAAACAAGAGTAGACTGATGGGGCGGTAATTGACTGGTTTGGACTTGTCCTGCTTTTCACATATGGTACATACCTGGGCAATTTTCCACATTGTCAGCTAGATGCCACTGCTTTAACTGCATTGGAACAGCTTGGCTCGGGGAGTGGCAAGTTCTGGAGCACAAGCCTTCAGTGCTGTTGCTGGGATGTTGACAGAGCCCATAGCCTTTACACTATATAATGCCTCCAACTATTCCTTGATAACACGTGGAGTGAATCAAATTGACAGAAGACTGGTCTCTGTGATGCTGGGGACCAATGGACAGACCGAAATAGATCATCCACTTGACACCTCTGGCTGAAGATTGCTGCCAAAGCTTCAGCCTTACCTTTGCGCTGATGTGCTGGACTCTTCCATCATTGAGGATGGGCATATTTGTGAAATCTCCTCCTCTAGTGAGTTGTTTAATTAATCCACCATCATTCACGACTGGATGTGGCTAGATCTGATCCATTGGTTTTGGGATCACGTAGCTCTGTCTACCTTGCTGCCTTTGCTGTTTGGCATGCATATAGTCCTGTTTGGCAGCTTCACCCAATTGATATCTCTTTTTAGGTATGCCAGGTGCTGCTCCTGGCATGCCCTCCTGTACTCTCCACTGAACCAGGGTTGATCCCCTGGCTTGATGATAATGGTTGAGTGGAGGATATGCCAGGCCCTGAGGTTACAGATTGTGCTGGAGTATAATTCTGCTGCTGTTGATGGCCCACAGCGTCTCATGGATGAGCCTTGAGTTGTTAGCTCTGTTTGAAGTCTGTCCCATTTAGCACGGTGATAGTATCACCCAACACAATGGAGGCTATTCTCAGTGTGAAGGCAGGACTGGGTCTCCACGAGGACTGTGTGGTGGTCACTCTTACCGATCCTGTCATGGACAGATGCATCTGCAGCCAGCAGATTGGCAAGGATGAGGTCAACGATGGTTTTTCCTCTTGTTGGTTCCCTCACCACCTGCCGCAGACCCAGTCTAGCAGAGATGTCCTTTAAGGCCCGACCAGCTCAATCAATACTGCCACTGCTGAGCCAGTCGTGGTGGTGGACATTAAAATCCCCCACCCAGAGTACATCTAGTGCCCTGGCCATTCTCAGTGCTTCATCGAAGTATTGGTCAACATGGAGGAGCACCGATTCATCAGCCGAGGGAGGATGGTACGTGGTAACATGCAGTACGTTTCCTTGCCCGTGTTTGCCCTGAGGCCATGAGACTTCCAATGGGGCAGGACATAGCCAGGGATGGTGATGGTGGTGTCTGGGACATTGTAAGGTATGATTCCATGAGTATGACTGTGTCAGGTTGTTGCTTCCTTAGTCTATGGGACAGTTCTCCCTATTTTGGCATGAGCCCCCTCATGTTAATGAGGAGGGCCCTTGCAGGGTGATGGGGCTGTTTCTGCCATTGACTTTCCCGGTGCCTTGGTTGATGCCAGGTGGTCCATCTGGTTTCAATTCTTTGTTTACACTTCATTGATACAACTGAGTGGTTGCTCAGCCACTACAGAGGGCGGAGAGACAGCCACACTGCTCAGGACTTCCGCCCCAGGATTTTAAAGAAATTCATGGAGAAGCTCAATGTCAGGAAATCATTGCAGCTCAGAATAAAGGACACAGTGATCAAAGGCACAGAAAATTATTGGTGACTTATCCATTGGCATCCCTCGATCTGCATCCTATATCCAGTAGTCCACACCCTGTAACCCTCTGTTCACACCCCCTGTATCCCTCAGTCTACACCCTTTACCCTTCTGTCCACACACTGTAACCCTCTGTTCACACTCTGTAACCCCATATCTACACTCTGGAACCCTCCATCTCCACCTTGTAACCTTCGTCCACACCCTGTATCCGACCATCTACACCCTGTAACCCTCTGTTCGCACACTGTATCCCACATTCTATACCCTGTAACCCTCTGTCGACACCCTGTATCCTACCATATGCACCTTCTAACACTCTGTCCACACCCTGTATCCTGCAATCTACACCACGTAAGCCTCTGTCCACACCCTGTAACTCTCCACCTACACCCTGTTACCCTCTATCGACACCTGTATCCTACCACATTCACCTTATAATGCTCTGTCTACACCTTGTATCCCACTATCTACACCCCGTAAGCCTTGGTCCATACCTTGTATGCCTCTGTTCACACCCTGTAACCCTCTACTCTCACCCTGTATCCCCCCATCCACCCTCTGTACGCCTCCATCCTTACCCTGCATCCTTCGATCTGTATGTTGTATCCATCCATCCAGGCTCTGTATTCCTCTACCTGCACGATATATCCCTCTGTCCATTCACTCTATCCCTCTATCCCGACCCATGCATCTCTCCATCTACACCCTGTAACCCTCTGTCCACACCCTGTATCCCACAATCTACACCCTGTAACCCTCTGTTCACACCCTGTATTCTACCATCTACACCCTGTAACCCTCTGTCCACAACCTGTATCCCACAATCTACACCCTGTAACCCTCTGTCCACACCCTGTATCCCACAATCTACCCCCTGTAACCCTCTGTCCACACCCTGTATCCCACAATCTACACCCGGTAACCCTCTGTCCACACCCTGTATCCCACAATCTACACCCTGTAACCCTCTGTTCACACCCTGTATCCCTCCATCTCCACTCTGTAATCCCCTCTTCACACCCTGTAACCGTCCATCCACAGCCTGTAACACGCTGTCGACACACTGTATCCTACCATATACACCATTTCCGCTCTGTCCACACCCTGTATCCCACAATCTACACCCTGTAAGCCTCTATCCACACCCTTTATCCCTCCATCTACACCCGGAACCCTCTGTCCACACCTGCAACCCTCCATCTACATGCTGTAACCCTCTGTTCACACTCTGTATCCCTCCGCCTATACCCTGTAACCCTCGGCGCGCACCCTGTATCCCTCCATCTACACCCTGTAATCCTCTGTTAACACCCTATATCACTCCATCCACTCCATAAAACCTTTTGTTCACATTCAGTATCCCATCATCTACACCCTTTAACCCTCTGTTCACACCGTGTATCCCTACATCCACACTCTGTAACCGTTTGTTCACACACTCTATCCCTCCATCTACACCCTGTGACTCTCTGTTCACACCCTGTATCCCAACACCTACACACTGTTACCCTCTGTTCTCCCTGTATCTCCAATCTACACCCCGTAAGACTTGATCCACACCCTGTAACCCTCTGTTCACACCCTGTATCCCTCCATCCACACCCTGTACCCCTCTGTCGACAGCCTGTATCCTACCATATACACCTTTACCGCTCTGTCCACACCCTGTATCCCACAATCTACACCCTATAAGCCTCTATCAACGCACTGTAACCCTCTGTTCACACCCTGTTTCCCTCCATCTACACCCTGTAACCCTCTGTCCACGCCATGTAAGCCTCTGTTCACACCCTGTATCTGACAATCTACACCCTGTAACCCTCTGTCCACGCCATGTAAGCCTCTGTTCACACCCTGTATCTGACAATCTACACCCTGTAACCCTCTGTCCACATCCTGTATTCTACCATCTACACCCGGTAACCCTCTGTTCACACCCTGTATCTGACAATCTACACCCTGTAACCCTCTGTCCACATCCTGTATTCTACCATCTACACCCGGTAACCCTCTGTTCACACCCTGTATCTGACAATCTACACCCTGTAACCCTCTGTCCACATCCTGTATCCTACCATCTACACCCTGTAACCCTCTGTCCACAACCTGTATCCTAACATGTACACCCTGTAACCCTCTGTTCACACCCTGTATCTCACAATCTACACCCTATAAGCCTCTATCCACAACCAGTATCTCTCTGTTCACACCCTGTAACCATCAATCTACACCCTGTAACCCTCTGTCCACACCCTGTATCCTACCATCTACACACTGTAACCATCTGTTCACACCCTGTATCCTACAATATACACATTTTATCGCTCTGTCCACATCCTGCATCCTACAATCTACACCCCAAAAGCCTCTGTCCACATCCTGTGACCCTCTGTCCACACTCTGTAACCTACCATCTACACCCTGTAACCCTCTGTCCACTCCCTGCTTCACCCCATCTACACTGTGTAACCCTCTGTTCACACCCTGTATCGCACATTGTAAACCCTGTAACCCTCTGTCAACACCCCGTATCCTACAATATACACATTTGAATGCTCTGTCCACATCCTGCATCCTACAATCTACACCCCAAAAGCCTCTGTCCACACCCTGTAACCCTCTGTCCACTCCCTGTATCCCAACATCTACACCTGTAACCCGCGTCCACGCCCTGTATCCTACCATCTGCACCCGTAAACCTCTGTTCACACTCAGTATTCCTCCATCTACACTGTGTAACCCTCTGTTCACACCCTGTATCCCTCCATCCACACCCTGTAACCCTCTGTCGACACCCTGTATCCTACCATACACACCTTTTCTGCTCTGTCCACACCCTGTATCGCACAATCTACACCTTGGAAGCCTCTATCCACATCCTTAATCCCTGTGTTCACACCCTGCATTCCTCCGTCTACACCCTGTAACACTCTGTCAATACCCTGTAACCTACCATCTACACGCTGTAACCCTCTGTTCACACCCTGCATCCCTCCATCTACATCCTGTAACCCGCTGTCCACACCCTGTATCGCACAATCTACACCCTGTAACCCTCTGTTAACACCCTGTTTCCCTCTATCTACACCCTGTAACCCTCTTTTAACACCCTGCTTCCCTCTATCTACACCCTGTAACCCTCTGTTCACACCCTGTATCTCACAATCTACACCCGAAAAGCCTCTATCCACACCCAGTATCTCTCTGTTCACACCCTGTAACTCTCTGTTCACACCCTGTAACCCTCTGTTCACACCTTGTACCCTACCATCTACATCCTGTAACCCTCTGTCCACACCCTGTATCCCTCTATCTACACCCTGTAACCCTCTGTTCACACCCTGTATCTCACAATCTACACCCGAAAAGCCAATCTACACCCCATAAGCCTCTGTCCACAGCCTGTATCCCTCTATTCAAACCGTGTAACCCTCTGTTCACACCCTGTATCCTTCCACCTACACCCTGTAAATGTGTGTCCACTCCCAGTATCCCAACATCTACACCTATAACCCACGTCCATGCCCTGTATCCTACCATCTGCACCCGTAACCCTCTGTTCACACCCTATATCCCACCGTCTACACCCTGTAACCCTCTGTCCACACCCTGTACCCCTCCACCTACAACCTGTAATCTTCTGTTCACACCCTGTACCCCTCCATCAACACCCTGTAACCCTCTGTTCACACCCTGTATCCCTCCATCCACACCCTGTATCCCTCCATCCGCACAGTGTATCCCTCCATCTACACCCTGTATCCCTTCATCCACACCCTGTATCCCTCCATCCACACACTGTATCCCTCCATCCATACCCTGTATCCCTCCATCCGCACCCTGTATCCCTCCATCCACACCCTGTATCC
>NC_057729.1:1910813-1911290 GCF_004010195.1 Chiloscyllium plagiosum | reverse complement strand
TCTACAAGGTGCACTGCAGAAAATCCCCTCACTGCTCCTTCAATAACATTCTCCAAATCCACAAACTCGACCAGCTGGGCAAGTAGATATGTTGGAACACCATTAGTTGCACATTCCTCATCAAACCACAAACCGTCTTTACGTGGAGCTGTCTTCTCATTTGTTGACTGTTGCTGTGCAGAATTCATGGCATTTTAGTTCCTCCACACCCAGACTGCAGTGATTCAGAAGGCAGGTCATCAGGGCCATTAGAAAGAGCACTCAAGGCTGACCTAGCCATTGATGCTCACATCTCATGGATGAGTAACAGAAAAGTATCTGTGTCATCAATAATTTGGGCTATATCTCCCGATGTCCTGGGTGTATGTGTGTGTCTGTGGGGGGTTGTCGGTGTGTGTGTATCTGTGCATGTGTGTGTGTGTGTCTGTAGGGGGATGGGTGTGTGTGTGTATCTGCGCGTGTGTGTGTGTCTGTGGG
>NC_057729.1:1891796-1910621 GCF_004010195.1 Chiloscyllium plagiosum | reverse complement strand
TGTGTCTGTGTGTGTGTGTGTGTGTGTCTGTGGGGGGGTATCGGTGGGTGGGTGTGTCTGTGGGGGGGGTGGGTGTGTGTATGGGAAGTAGATCTGCCATGATATCAGGCCAATAAATGAGTTGAAGGCTGGTGGTAATGACTGGCTTTAATTTCTCACATTTGATTTTGATGGGATTGGTGTGAAGAATAGAAACAGGGATGTATTTCTGACAGAATTACTCGGTTCTTGGAGAGAGTTCTAACGAGGTTGTTGTCGGTCTGTTTCTCACTGCAGCTGCCTCCTGACCACCTAACGTGTGCAGCATTTTCTGGTTTTATTTCAGCCTCTGCAGTATTTTGGTGATGCTGGCAGGGGACAGCTGGTTCTGAGCAGTGGTTTAGTCCAAGTGCCTGTGCAGGTACACTTGGTTTGATGTGACCATTGTATCAGAAGTTTACATTTGCACTGCAGAAGAGAAACGACCAATTGAAATTAGATTGGGTCAAAGAGTTGTACAGCACAGAAACGTGTCAAACAGATATCCAAAATTAATCTAGTACTCTTTTGTAAATATTCCTCTGAACCCTTCCTATTCATATATCCATCAGATGCCTTTTAAACATTGTAACAGCCTCCATTACTTCCTCTGGCAGCTCATTCCAGATATGCACCATTCTGAGTGAAAATGTTGCCCCTTAGGTCCCTTATAAATCTTTCACCTTAAACCTATGCCTACTAGTTTTGGACACTCCTACTCTGGGAATAAGACCTTGCCTATTTAACCTATCCGTGCCCCTCATGATTTTATAAACCTCCATAACATCACCCCTCAGCCTCCATTGCTCCAGGGAAAACAGCCCCAACCTATTCAGCCTCTCCTTATACCTCAAATCCTCCAACCCTGGCAGCATCCTTGTAAATCTTTTCTGAACCCTTTCAAGTTTCACAACATCGTGCCTCCAGCAGGGAGATAGAATTGTACACAATATTCCAGAAGTGGCCTAACCAATGTGCTTTACAGCCACAACATGACCCTCCAACTCCTGTACTCAATATTCTGACCAATAAAGGCAAGCATACCAAACGCCCTCAAGGAGCTATGACCCTGCACTCCAAGGTCTCTTTGTTCAGCACCTTTTCCCAGTACCTTACCGTTAAGTGTATACGTCCTGCCCTGATCCGCCTTTCCAAAATGCCAACACCTCACACTTACCTAAATGAAACTCTATCTGCTGCTCATCGCTCCATTTGATCAAGGTCCCTTTGTACTCCAAGATAGCCATCTTCACCATCCACTACACCATCAATTCTGGTATCGTCTGCAAACTTACTAGCTACTACTACTGTGTTCACATCCAGATCCTGAAATTGGGTGAGAATGAATCTCGCCAGGAAAAATAGGACTGAAGACTGACAGGAAAAACTGTAATAAAACATTGAGTGATCGTCAAGGAAGGGATGTTGACATACTGGCTGGATACTTTTCCCAAAGTGGACACCAAGTCTCCTTGGGTGAGAGAGGAGATAAAGAATAAGAGAAAGAGGGTAAATGATGTTTGTCAGGTAAATTGTTCATGTAATCAGGTCAAGACAGCGGCTTGACAGAGGAAGTGAAACGCAGCATAGGAGAAAATATGGAAGTAGACTGGCAGTTCACACAAAACAGAACCTAGCAATCATCCTTCATATGCCATATTAACGAGGTGGTAGGTAGTTGGGTAATCCTATTCCAGGGGGGGTAGAGTTTGCCTGTAGGCACCAGCCTCAGAGCAGTTAATTAATACGTTGTATCAATATTCACTGCAAAATAATGGCGTAGGTGGTAATGGTGGGAGTACGGCTGGGGTGAAAATCGCACAGGTTGTCCTACTGGAAAGCCTTTGCCTCCTGACTCAGCTGATCTGCTGCCCAGGTAGCTAAAGAAAGTGAGGGTGGCGATAATGGCTTATTATAATCTTCCAATTTGTAGTGGATATGAGATTTCAATGGATTTGAAAATAGCATACATGACACCCTTGTTTAACATAACACTGGTAATGACAGGAAAGTTCGTTTAACATTGGTCATAATTCACCTTTTAGAAATACTAAGCAGCATGAAATTGAAGAGGAGCTTGGCAGTATTTGAGTTCAGTGGGGATCACCACAGCTTTGAGCAAGACGGGTGGGTGCTTGTCGAACTGAAATTGATTTTTGAAGTGACAGTGAAGGTTGATAGAAAGGAATGAATTGGCCATGTGAAGTGGACAAGGTACCACGTAAAAGGCTAGTTAATACAATCGAGGCTCGTGGAGTCAGATGCTCAGTGTCAATCTGAATAACCTTTTGCCGGAAGAACATGATAAATGGTAAACAGTGGTGTTCCTAGTGGATCAGTGCTAGGATCACTGTGTTCTTACAGTGAAGTCCCACCTGCACAAAGTGGAACTCAATAGCCAATGGGTCTTAATACAGATGTGTGAGGTAAAGGATTTTACCAGCAGAGACAGAGAGAGGCAACATAGACTGATTGGCCCTGTTCTTAGGAGCATGCAGAGACAGGGGGACCCTGGGGTGGCTTCTTCATCAATGGTTGGATGTACACGATGTTTTCAGACCAACTGGCCGATGGGATCTTGATCATTTTAAATTGAGGTGTTGGGAACAAAAGGACATGATGCTGCATTCAGTTCTGACCACCACATCATAGGGCCCTTGAAGATGCACTGAAGATTTACCAAAATGGTTCCAATGATGAAAGATTTCAGCTACAATATTTGGATGGAGAGGATGGAATTTGTTCTCCTTCAAGCACGAGATTGAAGGAGATTTGATAGGTTAGCTGAAGACCATTTATTGCAGTCCCAAGGCATCTCTGCAGGAGTTCCTTAGAGAAGTGTCCTAGTCCCAACCATCTGCGTGAATGACCTTCCAGCCATCATAAGGTCAGAAGTGGGATGTTCGTTGATGATTACACAACGTTCTACCCATTAACAACTTCTCAGATACTGGAGCAGTCTGTGTTCGTGCGGAGCAAGCATGTGGCAAGTAACATTCACATCATGTAAATGCCAGGAAATAATCACCCTTAATGATTCTCTGTTTAACATGCAATGGAATTAACATAATTGAATTCCCTACTATCAACATTCTGGTGGTTACAATCAACAAGAAACTGAACTGGGCCAGCCATAGGATGTTTTGGCTACAAGAGCAGCTTAGAGGTTAGAAATCCTGCAATAAGTTAACTCACCTCCTGAGTCCTCAAAGCCTGTCCAGAAAGGCACAAGTCAGGACTGTGATGGAATGCTTTACACTTCCCCAGATGATCGCAGCTCCAACATTCAAAAAGCTTAAGAACAAAGCAGCCAGCTTGATTGACAGCACATCCGCCACCTTCAACATTAACTCCTTTCAATGGTGATGCATACCGTTTGCAAGAGTCACTGCAGTCACTCACCAAAGCTCCCTTGACAGCAGCTTCCAAACCTGCAATCTCTGCTGCCTAGAAAGACAAGGGCAGTAGATACATGAGAACACCACCCTCTGAAAGTTCCACTCCAAGCCACTCGCTGTCCTGACTTCGAAATATATCGCTGTTCCTCCTCTGTCATTGAGTGAAAACTGGAATTCAATTTATAATGGCACCCCTTCAAGAGCAGCTAGGAATGGGTCATAGAAGCTACCCTAGTCAGTGAGATCCATATCCCAGGAAAGAAAAAGGACAGATATTACAGGTTTTGGAAAAGCGATGAAGTTGGGGTTGTGGTGAGGATATTCTGAACAAGGTGAGCGGTATAAATCTGGAAATTAGTGCCGGGAAATGGAGATGAGTGATTTCAAAATGACAGTGGAGTGGCATTTATGAGAAATTAACGTACCAGGCTCCAGGATAATGTGGGGCAATGGATAGACTGCATTGCTCGACAGGCACTGGAATGGACTTGGAGGAATGGTTTCTTTTGGTGCTGTTCCAACTCTAGTGGGGATCTCACTCGCTCGCTCTCACTGTCTCTCTCAAACTGAGCATGTCTCCACAGAAATGATGTGCCTTTCTTTCTCTCTCTGCAGCAACTTCCGCTTTGTCTGAGAACTGTGGTGTGATTTTATAGGAACTGTATATACATCGCTCTCTCTCCACTTGAATGGTGTCAGTCTGCCTCTGTAGGAACTCTTTTTCCCTATTTGAACTGTGTGGCTCACTACAGAAACTCTGTGTTTATGACTTCAATTTGAATTGTATGCACAACTCCATCCCTCATATGGGACCTCTATCACACACCTGAAGGAATGCTATCTCTTAATCTTTCATTTCCATGTCTCCTTATAGGAACTCTGTTTCTCTCACTACACAGATTGTGTGCCTGTCTCCATATCTCCTTGTGAACTGCTTCTCCCGAAAGGAACTCTATCATCCTGTGTGCAAGTCTCTGAGGGAACTCTGTGTCTGTCACATTCTCAAGAGGAGCAGTTCCTTGCAGTTTTGATGTAAAATCGGTGCACGTTTCACGAGAGGAGCTCAGTTACCTGTCTCTCCCTCAGCTCTGTCTGTGTCTCTTGCTGTTGGAGCTTTGCCAGTCTCTCTTTCACTGTCTCTGACTGTCGGAGTGCTGCCTGTCTCTCTCTGACTGTCAGAGCTCTACCGGTCTCCCCCTCGCTGTCGAAGCTCCGCCTGTCTGTCTGTCTCTCTCTCGCTCTGTCTGTCTCTCTCTCTCTCTTGCTGTCGAAGCTCCGTCTGTCTCTCTCTCTCTCCCGCTTTTGGAGCTCTGCCTGTCTCTCTCTCTCTCTCACTGTCGGAGCTCTGCCTCTCTCTCTCTCTCTCTCTCTCTCTCGCTGTCGGAGCTCTGCCTGTCTCTCTCTCTCTCACTGTCGGAACTCTGCCCCTCTCTCTCTCGCTGTCAGAGCTCTGCCTGTCTCTCTCTCTCTCGCTGTCGGAGCTCCACCTGTCTCTCGCTTTCTCTGTCGGAGCTCCACCTGTCTCTCGCTTTCTCTGTCGGAGCTCCGCCTTGTCTCTATCTCTCTCTTTCACTGTTGGAGCTCTGCCTGTCTGTCTGTCTCTCGCTGTTGGAGCTCCGCCTGTCTGTCTGTCTCACTGCCAGAACTCCACCTGTCTCTCGCTTTCTCTGTCGAATCTCTACCTGTCTCTGTCTCTCTCTCTCGCTGTTGGAACTCCGCCTGTCTCTCGCTCTCTGTGTTGGAGCTCCGCCTGTCTGTCTGTCTCTTGCTGTTGGAGCTCCGCCTGTCTGTCTGTCTCTTGCTGTTAGAGCTCTGCCTGTCTCGCTATCGGAGCTCTGCTTGTCTTGCTCTCGGAGCTCCGCCTGTCTCGCTATCAGCTCCACCTGTCTCGCTGTCAGAGCTCTGCCTGTCTCGCTCTCAGAGCTCCACCTGTCTCACTCGCTGTCAGAGCTCTGCCTGTCTCACTCGCTGTCGGAGCTCTGCCTGTCTGTCTCTTGCTGTTGGAGCTCTGCCTGTCTCGCTATCGGAGCTCCGCTTGTCTTGCTCTCGGAGCTCCGCCTGTCTCGCTATCAGAGCTCTGCCTGTCTCGCTCGGCGTCGGAGCTCTGCCTGTCTGGATTTCACTGTATAGGAGCTCCGCCTGTCTCGCTCTCGCTGTCAGAGCTCTGCTTGTCTCGATCTGTGTAGGAGCTCCGCCTGTCTTGCTTTTGCTATCAGAGCTCCGCCTGTCTTGCTCTCACTGTATAGGAGCAATGTGTGCATTTTGCGAGTGGCTCTGTCTCCCTCTCTGTTGGATCTCTTTCTCTGGGTCCTCCTCCTACAGGATGGATGTTTCTGCTGCAGTGGCCATGGACCACATTAGACACCTCGTCAGGAGCCGGAGAGGTTACTGTCATCCAGCCATTATCCGTTAGTTCAGAACCTACCAGCTCCATGCCTGCTTTAACTTCCACTGTACCAGGAAAAGACAACGTTTTATTGAACACACATGCTGCAGTCGACATGACTTTTAATCAGTACAGTCACCTTTTTAGAGTCTTCTCAGTTTCAAACATGATCTTCCTTGTTTTGTCTGCAGTCCAAACGTAGAAGATCTGAGAATCATCTGGACTCGAAATGTTAGCTTGCTATCTCACCACGAATGCTGTCTGGCCCTCTGTGATTTCCAGCATTTTTTGTTTTCAGTACAGATTCCAGCATCTGCAGTGATCTCTGAGAAATAAAACGATTCAGTGCTTGAAATAAGGAATCTGTCTCTTGCTGCCTTCCAGAGTCTCTCTTTCCCGCTCCCTTTTTATTGGGATTTTGAATACCCCTCTCCATCGGGACTCTGACTGCTCCCCCACCTTCACCTACCAATGGGGACTCCTGCACACCCAACCCCCTTTTGGGGCTCTGTCTTTTCTCCACCCCTGCCCCCTCAAAACCCTCTGTATTGGGACTCAGTCTCTACTCTTCCCCACCCCCCCACCCAAATCAGGTCTCTGCATCTCTGGTGGGTCCCTGCCTCCCTTCCTTTATCAGTAGATTACCTATCTGTCTCGCTGTAGGGGGGTCTTTTTCTCAATCTAGCCACTCTCGCAATATTTTATTTTTGCTTCAGTAAGGCAGATGTCTGTTTCTGTCTCTGTCTCTCTCTCTCTCTCTCTCTCTATCTGTCTATGAGTTCCTGTCAGGACTCTTGTTTCTCTGTATTGGAAATATGACTCTGTTGCAGTAGGCTCTGTATCTTTTCAGAACTCTCTGTGTCTCTCCCTTGAGGAACTGTGTACACTCTCTAGGAATGTTTATGTTCCTCTCGGATGTATTTGTGATTCTCTTTATCTTGAAAGTAGGTATGCCATCATCTCTCTGTATCTCCACGAGCCCTCTCCTGTGTGAAGTATGAGTGTGCGTGTGTGTGAGAGACACAAACCCAATCTTCATGCTGTGTTGCAGGGACTCCCCTGAACTGAGACTGGATGAACTCCGACCTTTTGTCGTTCCCTACTGGATTCTGGAGAAGATGCAGAAGTACATGCTGGCTGTACGAACAGAGAAGGAGTAGGAAGCCGGGCCGAACTGGGAAGGGAGTGGGCTTCTGTCTGTCCAGTGGTCTGCTGAACCCTCTTGACGACTGTCTGCAGTTTCTGTGGCTGGTGTTTCTGAAAATGATACTCGGTCAGAGAGTATATTACCTGGCTGAAGATCTGCAAGCAGTCATGAAGCACTGAAGAGGCCAGAGTTGATTTTGGTCATACTGTGTGAAATAAGTCATTGCACTCTTACTAAAAGGTACCTCTGTTCCTTTCACCTATTAAAACCTGTCTAACAGTCACTGAGATGTCCTTTAAAACTTCGCCGGCATCTGAGCCCTGGGGGGATCTGACCCCACAATAAGGTGCCCAATCTTGGTGCCATGAGCTATTGTTCACATGCTGCACTGCCCTGTCTACAGGTTGGAATGTGATTGCCTCCTGGCCCAAGGACTTCAAACTGACATGTATTTGACACAGCACTCTGCAATCTTTGATGTGGGCCAGACTAATGTGTTGTCCAGGGAGACACATTGACCTTGACAATCCATATACAGGCCCAGATTGCTGTATGTGGGTCACAGACAATCCCTCAACCTAACCATGAGTGTCTTGCCCGTGTCTCTGTGCAGTGAGCACACTGAAATGTGTGCTTCAATCAACAGTATTGAGACCTCAGCCACTTCTTGTGTGGAGCATCTGGTGAACAGGATCCTATCTCTGGATCAATGTGGTTAAACCTATTAATGTTCTCCCACTCTTGGTGGGGGGGTGCGATGGGGAGAGATTTACTGATGAGATCATTGTCAGCAGAATGCTGAACTATGATTCCGAACAGCTTTACGATTTTGTTACAAGTGTGAGAAGCCCCCCCCCAACTTGCCATGTCTGTTCCATTCCTCACTCTGTTTCCCTTGGCTTCACGGTCCGTCTGTGCTCACCCCCCTCACCTCCTTACCCGTGCTGTCCCTTCGCTCTCTGGACTTCACTCTCCTTATGAAGTTACTATGTATTACCACTGGTACAGCCGGACAGCGTATCCTACAATGTAAATGGATGTTCTTCATTGTTAGATATCGATATGACATCAATATGACATTAGCTATCGTTAGTTTATTAAGTGTGAAGAAGAATAATTGAGTCAGCTCTCAGACAAAAGGATAGTATCTAATTTCCATGAAGAATAATAGCTCATCAGAGTAGATATTTAATGATATGATGTCTAGTTAAAACATTATTTGTAGACCTGCAATCCCAGGAACGCCAAGCTCTGACTTTAATGAACCAAAGTGATCTGTCAGTCACAATTGCGTTTTGTTGCTTGATGATTAACTTGAGAGAAAAACTGTTATCAGGGTTTATATTATCTGTGTCAATGTTATTGGGGATACCAGTATATCTGTCTCAGAGCTGTAGTTAAATGCAATATCTCCCTACACGGAAGTAGCAGTAGGACATTATAGCTTTTTGATTTTTCTATTGTGCAAGGTTAGATATGCGGCCAAATTGTAGCGTTAAATATTCCCATGTGGTTGTGAAACAAAAATGTGGGAAATTAAATACAAGGTTCTGCCATGCTGTGAATTCAACTTTCCAATGTTGCAGAATTGGATCGTTATTGCACTCTTGTCAACAATTAAATACTTTGTTCAAAAATTGTTTGGCTGTCAGCTTCCCTTTAGAAGTGTGCGCGTGTGTTGTGGGGGAGGAGAGGATTCATTCCGGTATCTCGACAGTTCCTAGTTAATTTAAGAAGTTAATTTGTATAAGCCGGGTCAATGAAGTGAAGATATGTATGGTGTGTATCCAGTTGGTGCAGGAGCAAGAGATCACCAGCTCATTGCTTTAACTCTAAGCAACCATCTCAGGCTAAGATAGTCCCCACTCTCAATTCCAGGTTTCTGTGCTCCTAACAGCCTCTCGGAGTAATTCTTTGATTACTTTCTCCAGCTATCTTCGCTCTGCTATATAGTGAGGAGTAGAATTCCCTGGTTGATAACAGCCTGCTTCTCTGAAACATGGAACAAACAGACACCTGCGAACAGGCTATTCAACTCAACCAGTCTGTGTCAACCCTAACCCTAACCCAAACAAATGGGCCAAATCACATTCAGCCATCTTGCTCTTACACACGCTCAAGTTTTTTTTCCTTTCCCACTGGTCTAATCTTTTCTTTTTATTTATTTATTTATTTTTCTGATCAACGTGTTCGGAGATATTATTGCCTCTTGAGCAGGTGAGACTTGAACCTGGATCTCCAGGTCCAGGGTAGGGACACTACCATCGCACCACAAGAGGGCCCTCCCACTGGTCTAGTCTTGTCTTGAATTGTAATGTTTTTCATCTGTTGAATCACTGTGATATCTACCTATAAATTACGCTCTGTGGGTGGTACACTTGCAAAATTTAATTGGAAAGAACTACCTTGCCTAGTGAGACCAATTCAGTCCAATATCTGAATAATTAATACAAATAGCAAAACATGAACCCTCGGGTGCTCTACTATAAAGCTTTCCCCAGCTTGAAAAATGTTTGTTAACAATTACATCCCATTCCCTAATTTTACCTCATGATTTTACTTTCATTCCACAAGCTTTTGGTTTTCTCAAGTCTCTTGTGTAAAGCTTAGTAGTTAGCACCAATAGCCCTCAGTGCCAGAGACCTGGGCTTGATTCCAGACTCAGGTGACTGTCTGTGAAATTTGTGTGTTTTCCCTGTGTCTGTTCCAGTTTCCCCCCTCAGTCCAAAGCTGTGCAGGTTAGGTGGATTGACCACACTAAAATACTCTGTAGTATCCAGGGATATGCAGCCTAGGTGGATTACTTCCATGATGTTGTGGTGCTGGTATTGGACTGGGGTGGACAACACAACGCCAGGTTATAGTCCAACCGGTTTATTTGAAAGTTAAAGCTGCTTACCTGACGAAGGAGCAGTGCTCTGGAAACTTATACTTTCAAATAAACCTGGTGTGTGATTTTTACCTGGGTGGATTAAGCCATGCTAAATTGTCACGTCGTGTCTAGGGATCATAGAATCCCTACAATGTGGAAACAGGCCATTTGGCCCAACAAGTCCACACCGACCCTCCAAAGAGTATCCCACCAGACCCATTCCCCTACCCTATTACTCTACATTACCCCTGACTAGTGCGCCAAGCCTACACATCCCTGGACACTATGGACACTTTAGCATGGCCAATTTATCTAATCTGCACATTTTTGGACTGTGGGAGGAAATCGGAGCACCCAGATAAAACCCACGCAGACATGGAGCGAATGTGCAAACTCCACACAGCCTGAGGCTGGAATTCAATCTGGGTCCCTGGCGCTGTGAGGTCGCAGTGCTAACCACTGAGCCACTGTGCTCCCATGTGGTAGGTTAGTGGATTAGCCATTATAAATGCGAGGTTATGGGGATAGGACGGGATTGTGTGTCTGGGTGAGTTGCAGTTTGGAGTGTTGGTGCAGACTTGATAGGTCAAATGGCTTCTACCTGCACTGTAGTGTTTCTGTGATTGTTTCTATGTAACAGTGTACAGTCAGTTCTTCTGTAACGTGATGGTTGTGTTCTTGTGTGACCGTACGTTATAGAAAAACCGTAATTTAGAAACAGTGCTTAATGTGTTGGTGCTGTAACCGCATTACAGCCAGCACATGTTGTAAACATTCATGCTTTATAAATAGCGTGCCCAATTCATCAATCGCATTACAGCAATCGCGTGTTATAGCAGAACAACCTGTTTCAAATACCCTTTGAAATCACATGTACACCATATTATTATTATCACCCTCAGCAACCTTCTTTCTGATGTCTTCAAAAGAAAAATCCAGCAAGTTAGATAAACATGACTTTCCCTTGAAAAATCTATGCTAACTACCCCAGTTAACCCACATTTCTACACATGACCCTGCATTCTAACCCAAATTATTGAACCTAGAAATTTCCCCATTAACAAACTTAAACTGACAGGCTTCTAATTGTTAGGTTGTCCTTACAGCCATTTTTGAATAAAGGTATGATGTTTGCAATTCTCCAGTCCTCTGGCAAAACTCCCTAATCTTTTATGCACTCTTTTTAATGTCTTTGCATCCTTCCTAAAGTGTGGTAGCCAGAACTCTGCAAATATTCCTGCTGAGACTGAATCAGTGAAGATTCAGTAACCTCTCCTTGTTGTTGTATTCCATACCTTTAATTATAAAGCTTCCTTTATGTGCCTCTTTAACCACTTCCTAAACCTTCCGTCAGTGATTTGTGCATGTGTACCTTCAGGTCCCTCTGCTCCTGCGTGCCCTTTAGAAGTGTGTCCTGTAGTTTATATTATTTCATCCCTGTTCTTCCTATCGAGATGGACAACTTCACACTTCTCCACATTAAACTTGATCTCCCACATGTTCAACCAATTCACCAGCATGTCTGCATCCTTATGAAGTCTATTACCAACTCATCTCGGTTCGCTATACTTACAGATACTGTGCCCTGCAAACTTAAGTCTAGACCATCTAAATACAGATAATTCTTCTATAACGCAATGGTTGTGTTTTTGTGCAACCCCGCATTATAGAAAAATTGTGTGCTTAAAGTCTTGGCGATGTAATCACATTACACATGTTTTAAAAGTTTGCACTTTTACCCCAGTTTGTTAATTGTGTTACAGTGAATTTGCATTGTTGAAACACAGGTTATAGCAGGACAATCTGTATGTATATATATATATATTGCACAAAGTCCTTGGTTCTCGCACCGACCACTGTAAGCCTTCCTCTCATCTGATAAACAACCATCTACCACTGCTGTTTCCTGCCACGCAAGCAACTTGCTTCCTGTGCTACTATTGACCCCTTTATTCCATGGGCTTCAATTTTGCCGACAAATCCTTGATGAGACACTTTACTGTACCAGTTGGTATTCTGTACACACCACATCAACAGCATTGTCATAGACATCAAACAACTGACGTTAGTTAATAAATTTTTGTCAGTAATAACATCAATGCTGGAATTCCTGCATTAATTTATGTTTCTCCAAATGACTACTAATCTTGACTTGGAATGTCCAAATACTATGATTAATTTGACTGGCCTATAGTTGCTGTCCTTGCCCTTGTACCCTTTTTTTAAAATTTTTTTTAAAAGTTTTAACAAATATTTATTCTGTATTATCCACCTATACCCCAAAATTATAGTTACAATTGTTGCATATAGTAAATATCTTCAAGAAGAGAGATTAAAGCATGCTGTGGAAACCATCAAGAAATTCCTCTCTTGCCTGTAACAGAGAAGATCCTGACATGCATTTTCCTTTTTATAAAAATTATTCTGTGGTCCTTTCTAAGACAAAATATAGCCTACATCTCTGCAATTTTCACTTTTACTTCCTTTGGTATCTTTGGATTAGCATTACTTGGTCCTGGTGACTTTAAACTCAAATTACAGCTTGCTTTTCTAATACCACCAAATTATCAATTACTATGCCTTGGACATTCATTGATAAAACTGGTGAAAAGTGCTTGTTGAATGCACACCTGCTCTTGAGTTGGATCGCTATGGTGCACCAAACACATCACAGCAACTACCTTGAAGAACCAATTGTGTTGCAGCCACTGCAAATGTGGGTTGGTCTTTGCCCAAACAGCATCAGTCTTTGTACACTGAACTGCAGCAACAGCAGCAGAGGGATTGGTGCAAAACCTACAGTCTGAGTACCACACAGGGCATCAATCGGATCAACTAGGTTACTGACAAGGTGTCAGATCACTGGTCACAAATCAGATCATGGCAGCAATCGGGTTACAGTTAGATTATGGTCAGGCCAGCAGATTGCAGGTCACAAACCAGGTCACTGCACTAACCAGATCACAGAGCATCAATCAGATTACCCTCAGGGCATCCAGGTCACAGACAAGGCACCAATCAGATCACACTCTGTGCACCAATCAGATCACAGGGAGGCGGTATTCCAATCATTGTTCGACATTGGTTACCTCTGTGACGTATGCTGCCGCTAGGCAACAAAGGCGTAAATAGCAGTCGCTGATTGGCTCAATCAAATATAAACTGCGACCTGATTGGCGGGGTGTTCACGGGAGCAAATTCAAATAACGGGCGGGAGCAGAACCCAACAGAGGGTACTCTGTACCACACAGACAGAGAGACAGGGTGACACAGACCGAGATACACACCGACAGGGAGGGGGAGAGAGAGGCGGGTCAGCGAGGGCGCTGCGGGACCACAGACCCCCTTGGCCGGGCGGCAGGCAGACAGACAGAGAGCCGGTGTCGGTGTTGGTGTTGGTGAGCTAGCATGGCACAGAATGTGGATCCCGCCGCCGCCGGCTCGGGAGCGGCCCGGAAAGGCAGCGAAAGCAGCGCTTCCATCGCCCGAGGCTCGGTCTCCAAGCGGTGAGTGAGCGGGGCCGGGCCGGGCCGGGCTGGGGTTTGGGCTAGCCGCGGTAAGCTGTTGGCGCGGGTACCGTCTGTCTGCACTCCTCCTCTCTAACCACTGATCTCTCACTGTTACAGATTACAGCAGGAGCTGATGACTCTGATGGTGAGCGAGGTTTTATATGTAATATACACACTGTCCCTTTATTGTGAACAGTCCTATCATCCAGGGCTCCCATTGTTCAGATGCTTTCCAACCCCCCTCTCCCTGGGGTGGGAGCTGCAGCTGCTCACACTGTTTTACACCGCGCTGTTTCCCTGAAGTTAATTAACGAGTTTATTTAGTGTGTTTTTATGCAGCAACCTAGTCCCTGCTGGTGGTATCTTGCTCCTGTCGGCGCTCGGGGCTGTGTAAAAGGTCCCTCTATAGCTGAGCCGTGTTCCCACTGCACACACACAGCGGGGGTCACAGGCCGTTGCCGGCTTGTTTCAGAATAAGGCTGAGCTCTTCCAGAAGAAAAGAGCCGATCCCTCCCCTCAGTGAGGACAGGCTGCTTTTACAGTACGATGCCTGTTGGTCAATGTGTTAAACCCCTCTTGACAGATCCTTTCACACTTTTCAGTGTTTAAGAGCTCTCAGGAGAAAGGGGGGCTTTTTTTTTTACTTTGGTAGTTAATTTCGCTGATTGTCTTGTTTTCTCTTTCAGATGTCTGGTCACAAAGGGATCTCTGCTTTCCCCGAATCAGACAATCTGTTCCGCTGGATTGGAACCATCGATGGTGCTGCAGGAACGGTGCGTGAGCTGTCACTTGAACCGACTGCCAGCAGAGTGGAGCTTTGAGGAATGGGACAGGAGCTCTGTCTCTCCTCTCTTTCCCCCACCCCGCACCCCATGCTAATTTCAATCCCCTGAATCCGTGGCCTGCACTGATTATTGGAATTGGAATACTCAGGACCTGTAACTGCACAGTTTAATTGATTAATGCTGGTCATCAAGGGCTGAGTAATGGAGTTAGGCTGCATGGTTGGTTTTTGTTTGCTGTCTCAGACACTATCGGCAGAGTGGCTGACAGTGTCCTAACTGACAAGAGGGGGGGAAGGGAGGACTGTGAAGAGCACTGAGTGGGCAGTACATGAATTGCTCCCTGTACGTGTGAACAGTTGTGTTCAATGTACGTGGGGTAGCGTTGTTCAAACACCACTTTTTAGCAGAATGTATACCTTCTGCCTACTTGGTCTTTCCACCCACAAGGTGAAGTATGCAGAAATGAAGATAATTCCTACAAACTGCGATCCAGGAATGGTTTGGAGATTCCCCTCAGAGTTTGGCTCTCATTTCCACCATGTCCTGTTTTTAATGACAGCTGCATGTAAACGGAAATGGCTACCATCAGTTACATCAGCTTCAGGGGTGATGGCAGCTCTCAGGAGGCTGAGGGTTTGTAACTCTTCTGGACTGAGCGCTCAGTCTTGGCTTTATTGGGCCTTGCCCAGTGCTACTCTCGATCAGCCGTCTGCTGATCTCAACCAGACATGATGATCCTGATTTTGGTATTTTTGTATATTCCTCCATGACTTGGGCAAAGTTGAGGAATGTCTGCTAATGTAATATGGAATTTTTCCACTTCAGAATTGGTTCAGTCTGTTGTGTGTCCAAAAGTGGCCAACAAAAATTTTCTACAGCTGTAGGCCATTGTGTCCCGGTTCAAGTTTTGACACAATTATTGCTGATCTCCCTCTATTCCATCTTCCCACTCAGTTTCCAAATGACTATCCCAATTCTCACTTAACTGAAGTAGCTCTTTCTCAGAGACACACACAAACTTTCAACCCCAAGAAAGGAAAGAGCGAGAATGAATTGAATCATTGTGTACCTTTTTCTGTTGGACAGTGTGTGCTCCGTGGTGAATGGGCTCTGGGTTTGTCCTTTGCAGGTTTATGAAGGTTTGAGGTATAAGCTCTCGCTGGAATTTCCCAGTGGATACCCGTACAACCCTCCAACTGTCAAGTTCCTCACTTCCTGCTATCATCCCAATGTTGACGGAGAAGGGAATATTTGCCTGGATATCCTCAAAGACAAATGGTCTGCACTTTACGATGTCAGGACAATCCTGCTGTCAATTCAAAGTCTGCTGGGAGGTAAGAGCTTGCTGGTTGAGTCATGTGCTGGAGAGTCCACAACAATCTGGTCAGCAACATGCAACTCCCACCAACAACTCACCCTGGGCTGGTGTATGCAACTCATTGACTGGGCATCTCCAACAGTGTGTCCATGAGTCACTGAGGCTTCTAAAATCAAGCATATGATTACTGCCTTTGCAGGGTTGTTTTAGTAGTTCAGAGCTTGTGGGCAGTGCTGACTGTGCTAGCGTCCATGTTCGTCCCATCTGCCCTTCACAAGGCGATAGTCAGTTGCTGCCTTGAAGCACTGTGGTCCATTTTGTTACTGTAGGGACGTCAGGGCTATGAAGAAGGGCATTCTGGGATGTTACAACAGTGGAGGAAAGGCGATATTGTTCCAATTACATTTTGCAGTTATTTCCGTTCATCTGCGCACTGTCTGCTCTGTAAGATCTTCAGTACAACATGTTCACTATTAAGTTTACAGTCACCAACTTATTGACACTTTCTTTGTGAAGTTCAAGTTGTGATAGTTTCCTTTATCTGGTTCAGGTGCTGTTTGGAACTTCAAGGTCAGCTGGCACATTGGACATGTGTGACTGGGATAAGCTCTCCTTCCTTGTCCTCCTCAATATAGCAAGCAAGTTATACAAAGGATAGCCAGTGGATGGGATCTGTTTGGATGTCCAGAAGGCTGCTGAATAAGATGAGAGCCCATGGTGTCAGGGACAAGGTACTGGCATGGATAGAGAATTAGCTGACTGGCCGAAGACAGAGAGTGGGGCAAAGGGTGTTTTTTTTTCAGGATGGCAGGCATAGACTGGTGAAGTTCCACAGGGGTCAGTGTTGGGTCCACAACTATTGGCTAAGATCTCAACGAAGAAGCTGAGGGCATTGTTGCTAAGTTTGCGAATGACATGAAAATAGGTGATGGGGCAGGTAGTGTTGAGGAAGTGGGGAGGTTGCAGAAGGACTTAGAGAGGGTAGCAGAGTGGAAGAGGAATGGCAGATGGAATACAATGGGAAAGTAGTTGTGTACTTTTGAGGAAGAATAGAGGCAAGACTATTTGTAAATGGAGAAAGGCCTCAAATCTGAAGATTTGAAGTCCTAGTTCCGGAAGACAAATGCAATGTTAGCAGTCACTTCAAGAGGATGAGAATACAAGAGCAGAGATGTACTGCTGAGGCTGGATAAGGCTCTGGTCAAACTACATTTGGAATATTGTGAGCAGTTTTGGGCCCTCCTACTTAAGGAGGGATGTGCTGACCTTGGAGGGGGTCCAAAGGAATGTTACAACAATGATCCTGGGGATGGAGGGTTTGCCATATATTGAGTGGTTGAGGACTCTGGGTCTGTACTCAATGGTGTGTTCCGGAAGACAAATGCAATGTTAGCAGTCACTTCAAGAGGATGAGAATACAAGAGCAGAGATGTACTGCTGAGGCTGGATAAGGCTCTGGTCAAACTACATTTGGAATATTGTGAGCAGTTTTGGGCCCTCCTTCTTAAGGAGGGATGTGCTGACCTTGGAGGGGGTCCAGAGGAATGTTACAACAATGATCCTGGGGATGGAGGGTTTGCCATATATGGAGTGGTTGAGGACTCTGGGTCTGTACTCAATGGTGTTTAGAAGGATATGGGGTGATTTGATTGAAACTTGGAGAATACTGAGAGGCCTGGATAGAGTGGACATGGGCTCAACCTCAGAGTAAAGGGATGACTATTTATTTAGAACTGAGGTGAGGAATTTCTTCAGTCGGGGGGTGGTGATTCTGCAGAACTCATTCCCACACAAGGCTGTGGAGATGAAGTCATTGAGTGTATGTAAGACAGAGAGAGGTTCTTGATTGATGAGGGGATCAAACGTTGTGGAGAGAAGACAGGAGAATGGGGTTGGGAAACACATCTGCCATGAGCGAATGGTGGAGGAGACTCGATGGACCGAATGGCCTAACTGTGCTCCAAATCTTGTGATTGGTCTCCAGCCTTTGACATGGTGACCACATCATTCTCGTCCACTGCCCCCCCCCCCGTTGTCCAGTTGTTACAATGCACGTACCTGGTTCCATTTTCCTGTCCTTGCACCGATCCCTCTGGTGTCCCCAAGATCTCTCCTTAGCACCCTTTTCTCATGTTCTCACTGACTTATCTGTTGTACCATTATTGCATCCCAGTGGTCTCTTGAGCAGTGTCCCACTTTGTGTCTTCTGTAAACTTCAACTCATTCAAACCTCTGCTGCCTGTATCCTTGAGCTCCCATTAAGCCCCAATCCCCTGATGGTTGACATAGCTCCTGGACAAGCAATACCTTGTTTTTTTTTTAAAATTGAAATCACATCTTTTGAGGATATTGAGAGATTTGAGGACAATGTTCCCAATCTCTAATCTCCTCCAGCCCCTTTTTTTTAAAAAAAAAAACTTGTGCTGCTCTCTTTCTGGCCTCTTGTCTTTCCCTGAGCTACTCACTTCAGCATGACTTACTTGTAGTGAACTCCTAAACGCATGGAATTCCCTCCCTCCTGATTTGACTTGGGACGTTTTCTCTATGAAAGATTGTGTATATACAGCATCAAGAGAAAAATGCAGCTTTATTGTTTTCACTGATCTCTGGAAGAACAATCTCATTTTAATTAAACCCTCTGATATATTGCTGGATTAATTCACATTGAAGGTGCCACCGTCACTGACCTGGTATTCCTCATCTTCTGTCCTTGCGTTCCTTGATCCATAGAGGGAGC
Source organism: Chiloscyllium plagiosum (assembly GCF_004010195.1). Lineage (NCBI taxonomy): Eukaryota > Metazoa > Chordata > Chondrichthyes > Orectolobiformes > Hemiscylliidae > Chiloscyllium > Chiloscyllium plagiosum. Next base: position 1,892,451 of record NC_057729.1, on the reverse strand, counting down.
TGTCCCTGTCTCAGGATCCTGAGTATTGGCGATACACACATGCTGGTAGTGCTCATAGATGATGACTGGAAGAGCAGGGATGAGGATGGAGGCAATTTTAATCTGTCCTTTAAATAATCAGGTGTGTGCTTGTTGGCACGAAAACACTGCCAAATTGAGAACTTAGACATTTCTCAGCGAAAGTCCAACTTGAGTGAGGTTAGTTTCTCTGCTTCGGGGATTAGTTTTCCTGACCACTGGTTGATGTAACTGCTGGATGTATTACTCCACCAGCTACAGTAGCTACTGCTGCCATGTGAGGCACTGCACAAAGGCTTGGATGAAACGTAGCACCACTCAGACTGAACAGCAGTTTGAGACAGTGTGAACCCACTGCTTACTCTTCATAGCTCACTTACCACGGCTTTGTGTAGACAGAAGTTTGCTTTGACTTGTTTTATTGGACACTAGAGTGAGTATTTCCTTGTTTGTAACCAGTCATAGAGTCATGGAGATGTATAGCATGGAAACAGACCCTTCGGTCCAATCCGTCCATGCTGACCAGATATCCCAACCCAATCCTGTCCCACGTGCCAGCACCCGCCCCATATCCCTCCAAACCCTTCCTATTCATATACCCATCCAAATGCCTCTTAAATGTTGCAATTGTACCAGC
>NC_057729.1:1881472-1891521 GCF_004010195.1 Chiloscyllium plagiosum | reverse complement strand
AAGTGTATAAGTCCTGCTAAGATTTGCTTTCCCAAACTGCGGCACCTCGCATTTATCTGAATTAAACTCCATCTGCCACTTCTCAGCCCATTGGCCCATCTGGTCCAGATCCTGTTGTAATCTGAGGTAACCCTCTTCACTGTCCACTACACCTCCAATTTTGGGGGGGGGGGGGGTTCGTATGTCTCCACCCATGAGTCCAATCTGGTAACAGCAACACATGCCTTACTTGCTATTATTTGGTTCAGGTACTGTTATTGTCTCCAGGGGTTTGGATACAGACCTGAGTCTTCCTTGTATGCAATGCAGAGAGAAAGCCCAAATCTGTATTAGTTCACGACTTCCATATTTTAAAATTTATGTCACAATAGATTGTGGAACTAAAACATTCAGCAGTGAGAGATTGAAGGACAGTGAAAGCGAGGATACTGAAATTGGAGTTTAATTATATAAACATAACAAGAGTAACCCGTCAAGCTTGCGTTGTCATTCAGTTCAATCACTTTTATCATCTACCTCATCAGCACTATCCCCAAGCCTCTCATTTAGTGTCCAGAAGCCCAATGATCTCCCGGTTGAACATAATTAATTGACTGAACCTCTCCGGTACAGAATTCCAAAGCTCCACCAGCCTCTGAGTGAGGAAATTCCTCATCCACTGTCTTAAATGGACTACTGTTTATTCTAAGATAATGTCCCTTGATCTCCACTTGCTGGCCAGTGGAGACATCCTACCTCCACCCACCCTGAGAGTTTAGTCAGATTCAATGAAATAACCTCTTATTCATAAGTCTCCTGTTTGTTTTCTACCTAAAGTATTTCCTGAGTGGGTGAATTTGGAACTGAGTGTGAATCATCCTGCTGATGGAAAGCATGTTCTTTGGTTGAGACAAAGCCCTGGATTACAGGCAGCATTAGTATGGCTGAGCTTGCCAGAAGCTGGGATTCCTTTTCTGGGGGTGGTCTATGGTATATGGGAGGGTGTAAGGATCACACCTTGCTAGCTGTGGAGTAGGTGTTGCTGACTGTTTGGGGTGATTGTGCTGGAAGCATTGATATCTCCGGGGAATTACATGCAAATGTTGGTTTGGGTGGAGGTACTGGGCACTTGAATCCAGCTCTAACTTTTAACCTTTTTTTTGTCCTCCCTCTCCCCCAACAGAACCAAATGTGCAAAGTCCCCTGAATGTTGCTGCAGCTCAGCTTTGGTCTAACCAGCAAGGTGCGAACCTGTTTAACTTTGCTCCAGTTCACCACAGCAATTCCCAGCAAATATCCTGCTGGGAATTGCTCTGAAAGTATTGTTGTGTGTCTGTTTGAGGCCTCACCCTTGACCGAGTTCCGCAGAGTTGATGTTTCCACCTACATCCCACTGCTTTATTCCATCCAGTCTTGTGCCTTTCAGTCTGCTGTGTCACTGAATGTGGTTGTTTCTGGCTGAGCCAGTATTTACTGCCTGCCCCTTGAGAAGGTGGTGTTAAACTCCCTTTTGAACTGTGTATATATACCCCAGGGAGCTGTTAGGGTGTTCCAGGATTTTGACCTGAAGGAATGGTGAGTAATTTGGAGGGGAGCTTGCACATGGTGAGTTTTCGTGGAATCTGCTACCCTTGGCTTTGGACATTATTTTTGCTTTAAATACTGGTTTTGCTAGGGCTTCATGATGCCACCACACTCTGTCAAATGTGGCCATGATGTCACTCTCTTCACTCCTAGGGTTCAACCAATTTCTTCATGTTTGGACCAAGACTATGGTGAGGTCATGTTGCTCTCTGCCAAAACTCAACAAGAACATCACTGAGCCAGATTATTGTGAGCGAAGTGTTGATGACAGCTTCCATCATTTTACTAATGACAGAGAGTAGACCGATGGGGATGTTAATTGAACAGGTTGGATTTGCCCTGTCTTTTATGTACGGGTCAGACATGGGCAATTTCCTATCCTGTAAGGTAGATGACAGTGTTGTAGCTGTACTTGAACAGCTCAGCTAGGGATCTGGCATGAATGTTCTGGTCCACGAATTTAAAATTGCTTGTGATACTGTGATCTGCTCTTGAGTTGCTTGGTTTAATCTTAATACTGATCTATCACTAATAGAACGGTTTTCCACTCGGGCATTGCAAGTTTTGTACATACCTCTATTTGATCCCTAGTCAATCTCTTTGTAGTGAAGAGTCGAACCCTCCGCTTGTTGTTAAGCCCTCTACATTCTGTTCTACAAGGCCTTGTGTTTGGGGCTTCCTTCTTTAAGCACTGGAGTACACACATCTTTAGTATGCTTTCTGGAATGTTGTCAGGGCCCACAACTTTTGCAGTGTTCAGTGCTTCCAACTGTTATCGTGTTGGATAAAGATTGGCATCTGTCACGCAGGGGATCGTGGGGACTGCTTCCACGTGAAGCCATGCTGAAAGTTGGGGCAGATGTCCCTGGGTTTCTCTGGGATGGATCAGTAGGTGTTGTGCTTGATGGATACTGAATGCATTCCTTACTGTATAGACTGGGAGTCTTTCAGTACAGACACCAGCGTTTCCAACCCATGTGCCTCGGTTACATAAACATCACTTCATGTTTCTGATCTGTATACCCATTGTTTCTCTTTCGAGCTTATAAAATCAGTTGTTTGCTAGTACGCACTTTTTATAAAGTCTCCTGTTGAGGGTGAGGCTTGTTTTAGAGCAATACCTCTCTGCTGTTGGTGCTCAGAGGTCAGTCATTATTTTAAGCCTGGTTCATCAGAATCAGCAGCAGACAGAGGCCATTTGGCCCCGTCAGTTCCGTTCTGCCATTCCGTGACATTGTGGCTGATAAACCTCATGTCCACTAGCCTTTTTCCCCATTACCCTTGATTCACTGGTCGATTTCTGTCTCCTGCAAAAATGTCTGAAAGTGTCTTTGAGGCGAATCTGACAATGCTGTTTTCTTTTACAGAATACAAACTGCGCCTACGTGAAGCATATGCTCGGCAGCTGAAGAGTTAAAGTGGGCTCTGCTGTCCTGAGTTGTAATTGTCCTCCTGGTTCCTCCCTGTGTATCTTTTTTTGAATGTTTGTCTGTCTGTCCAATTATGAGAATGGGCACGTGTTTATTTTTAAATTTACCATGTTAATAAAGTGCACTGTGGCTGAAATATTTTCTAATAAACACCATTTATTGTTTCATTGCTGTCTCTGTTGCCTGTCAGGTTTCTGCCAGTTTCACTGGAAAAATGCCAACACCCAGCAGTTTAGGGATTACAGTGGAAATGATGAACAAGTGTTGCCTCAGCAATGTGGCTGATTTATAACTGTCCTCTGGGCAATCGGGGATTGGCAAGAAATGCCAACCAGTGTCACTCTCATCCATGAATGAATTTTTTTTTAAAGAACATACATTTTAATCTATTGTGCCTGTGAATTTAAAATGTTCTTTTTAAATTGCTTGTTACACCACGAGCTGTTTCTGGGGTTGGTTGGTTTTGTCTTAATACTAATTTTTAAACATTTTAAACTCCCTCACAAGAACAGTTTTCCACCAGGCATTGCTAGTTTGCACGTTCCTCTAGTTGGTCCCAAGTTCATCTCTTTTATAGTGAAGAGTCTAACCCTCCCGTGCTCGTTTAGCTCTCTAAGCCCTGTTTTAGTAGGCCACCTCCATCATTGTTGCCTTTTTCAGGCTCGCATATTCTCCCTGCAATAAGAAATGGGAACATTTATAGGCCTGTTGTGCACATGGGGTGCTCAAGACCACAAAGTGTAACACCTGGGACCTAACTACGTTTTAATGGTACTGGATAATTCCAGTCTGGATAATCACAGCCTTGATGTAGCCCCAAAATATCCCTCTGATGTCCTGACAAGCTGAATCCATGGGCCACTCCCTCAGGATCCTGTACAAACTGTTCTGATTTGGAGTGAGAGACTTGAGGCAAGTCTGACTCACTTATCAGGAAGTGTTAAAGTAAAGCAGCCATGTATGATTCCTGGATTGCCCTCCCCCCCCCCCCCCCCCCCCGGCCCTGACCCTTGCCCACAAACGTTACCCACATTCATTTGTTAATGTTCTGGAATGTCCCAAAGCTTTTTACTGTTACTGAATGAAGACTTTCCAGATTTCAGCTGCTAGTGCTTTATTAAGAGGGCTCTGATTGTGCCAATTCTCGTTGCTGCACCCACTGATGGTTCAAGCTGCACTTGATGCTGTTTAGAATAATCCCGTCTTGGAAGATTGACTAGAAAAAGAGGATGCAAGTGATGTGGTCAGCCTTAGCAAGTGAAGTTGTCGGTCTGTTAGTAAGGTATGGGCCAGGTAGCTGTATCTGTTTATATTCATTTAAGGGATGTTGACAGTGCTGGTCAAGGCAGCATTTATTACCCATCCTGAGTTATCCAAGGGCTAGTACCCCATCAACCACATCGTTATGTATAGACCAGACTGGGGAAGGTCAGCAGTTTCCTTCCCTAAAGGACATTAGTGGGGTTTTCTAACAACTGACAGGTCTCCGGGTCATCATTAGACTCTTAATTCCTGATTCAGATTCCCCAATTTGCTGTTACAGGATTTAAACTGAGATCCCAGAACATTATCTGGATGGCCTAGTGATAATACTAGGCCATTGCATCCATTTCCTAAACTCTGGAGTTTACTCCCAAGAACTTCCTTGACAATGTTTAATCTAATATTTCCCTTGGCTCAATTCCAGTTTATTTGGCTAACTGAATCCTGTTGTAGTGCATTATGATGTTAAAAGGTCTGGTACGTTATCTTCAAGATGTTTTATACAAGTTTAGCAGTATCTCCTTTCAATAACCTTTTGTGCATCTTAACATTGTTGTGGTTCTGTTCGCCGAGCTGGAAGTTTTTGTTGCAAACGTTTCGTCCCCTGGCTAGGTGACATCATCAGTGCTTGGGAGCCTCCTGCGAAGCGCTTCTTTGATGTTTCCTCCGGTGTTTATAGTGGTCTGTCCCTGCCGCTTCCGGTTGTCAGTTTCAGCTGTCCGCTGTAGTGGTTGGTATATTGGGTCCAGGTCGATGTGTTTGTTGATGGAGTTTGTGGATGAATCTTAACATTGCTATTTGTGTACTGAATTTGTAAACCACTAGGTACCCTTGCTGGGAATGCCTCTAATTTGGATACACTTAAGTCCACTTTTTCTAACTCTAACGATACATTTTATTGTTGCTGTGGGAATGGATGAGAAATTGACCTTTGTTGATGTGGACTTTCTTGGCTGCATTGCAATATCTTTGTTTAAATTGCTTTCTAAACCTTCATCTGCTCATTCCTCATCGAAAGAGAACCTGTTTACTTGCATCCTCACTGTGCTCCTATAATCACTTATTGCCTTGCCTGTTCCTGCCCAAACTCTAATGTCAGTCACTCGACAAGCACACTGTTCACCCCCCCAGACCCCATGTAAAATTCAGTTCGATGGACCCACCTATTTCATGAATTGAGACTTGGAGTTCAGGCTCAGTGGAGATGGCTCGATACAATAGTCAATGTGCAGCTCAAGTTAAGTGCAAATGCTGGGTTAATACCTCTGCAGTGGTGCTGGTGACTCTAATAGGAGGTCAGATTAATTGAGTTCCTGTACTAATTACTCATGTTGTATTAATTCACCCCCTCCCTGTATACTGAACTGGATACTTGTATTTTAAGTATTGAAGAACCTAATATCACTGTTCTGGTCCCTTTTACATACTCTGATCTCTAATTCTGTTGAGGAGATAGTAGCCTCGTGGTTACTGGGGACCCCAGTTCAAATCTTGTCACAACAAATGATGGAATTTGCATTCACCAATGAAGAAAATCTGGGATTGAGTCTAACAATGGCCATGAATCCATTGTTGATTGTAAGGTCAAACCCATCTGGTTCACTAATACAATTCAGGGAAGGAAACTGCCATCCTTACCTGGTCTGGCCTACATGTGACTCCAGACCCACAGCATTGTGGTTGACGCTTAACTGCCCTCTGGGTAATTAGGGATGGACAACAAATGCTGGCCTAGCCAATGATACCCATGTTCTGTGAGTGAATAATTTGTAAAAAAAATTTTAAAGTTAAAATTTTTTTAAAAGCTTCATAATCCCGAAGGTTGAGACAGTGTCAAGGGACATTTACTTTCAGTTTAAACCAATAGAACAGACTGCTCTTGGTGTTACACTTGGTCCTAGGATAGGTCAATGTGGGGAATCACTAAGCCCCCCAGTTCCATCTCCGTCATGATACCTGTTTTGGGCCACTTGCTGCTGAAACACTTTGTTACCCAGAGACTGGACTGTTCCAAAGCTTTCCTAGTTGGTCTCCTGTGGTCCAGCCTGCATACACTTGGTCACCCAAACCTCAGCGTTCAGAGTCCTGCTCATCTCAAACTCACTGACTGACATTGGCTCCTGGCTAAGCAGCACTTGAACATTTGCATCCTTTTTGAATCCCTCCTCGGCATCTCTAAACCTCTCCTACCATTGTGGGGTGGTTCTGTCTTCAAGTATCTGAGTCCTAGGATCTTAAATTTCCTCTTAGCACATCTTGTCACCTTCTGTCTTTTAAGATGCTTTGAAGCATTTCACACCTTGAGCAAGCTTTTAAACCTCAATCCCTCCTAATGTTGCTAATATCTTGGGGCATTTTATTATATTGAAAGAGTCACCCTACGATAGAAAGCATATTTTTAAACTAGAAACAGTGGAGGAAGGATTTACTAAGATGCCACCTGCACTGGAAGGTTGGGGTTATAACGAGAGGTTTGAGTCTGGGGCTATTTTCCCTGGAGTGTTGGAGACTGAGGGGTGACATTATAGGGGTCTATAAAATCATGAGAGGCATAAATAAGGTAGCTAGCAGACAGCTTTTCCCAGGGCAGGAGAGTCTACAACAAAAGGGCCTAGGTTTAAGGTGAGTGGGGAGAGATACAGGAGGGGCAGTTTCGTTCAGATAGAGGATGATGAGTGTCTCGAATGGGCTGCCAGAGATAGTGGTGTAAGTGAGAATCATTTTGTCATTTAAGAAACATTTAGATAGGTAGGTGAATGGAATAGGTATGGAGGGATATGGACCCAATGCAGGCAAATGGGACTAGTTTGTGAAAACACATTGGGCAAAAGGCCTGTTCCCATGTTGTAAATGCCTTAGCCTCTATGACTGTGATCCTCTCACAGTGTTCTGAACAAGTAGCTGGTGTGATGAACCCAGACGTGAATTGAAAAGCTGCTTTATTTTCAACAAATAAACAGTGGTTACCATTTTTACAAGTTGTTTACATGTGATGTGTAGATGCTACAGAGTGAGTGTGGGTGAACTAGGAGATAACACAGCAGCCTCTACAGCTATAACTGCTGTCTCCTGCTTCCTCTTCTGTCAACTCATCAGTTGAGGCTGTGTCAGGCCCATCGCCAGAGGTGACCTCTGCCCAAGGCTCTGTGGTGGCATCTGAGCTCCAGATGGGAGTCTGCACTTTAGTTTCCATCTCACGCAGCAGTCTCCCAACCTCCAGTATCAGTGCATCCAAATTCAGCTCTCCAGCGGCTGCCCCCTCAGCACTCTGCTCACTGCTGGGCCCAGAAGGGTCACAGGTCACCCCGGTTTTGGTCAGAAACTTGGGCACGTCCAATGGGAAGAGCAGATCGAGTTGATGAACCTGCTGGAGATCCCTGTGGAACAGCTCCATGCAAGAGGTAAAGAGCATGCACATTCGCTGTAACTCCGCTCGCTGCTCCGGCTTCAGGCTTTGAGTGCTGTTCAGTAAAAACGTCAACTTTGCCCCAGTCACTGCACACGAGAGAGACAGAAACCCCAGTTATCAACTGATCTTTAAAACAAAGGCCACACTGTCCAGACAGAAACAGAACACAGCCTTCAAACATTCAGACCAGAAAGCACCAGTTCCAACTGCTGAAATCTGTGGGAGTATTCTGTTTTCCAATCAGATTTATCGCCATGATCATTTCCAGAATAGCACTCCCCCTGGAAACTGAAAGAACATGATTTTATAGAGTGCCTTTCACAGGCTTGATAAAATTAAAGCAAAAAAGCAGATGTATTCAATGGTACTCAGAACTGAAATAACCAAACAAGGTTAGGCTCCAGTGAACACCGTGATTCAGCAGCGAGGGTGAAACTGCATGAACCATCAGGTCTCAGAGAAAATAATGAGTCTCAGTAGTTCAATATCCAGGAAGTTGAGGAGTATCCTTTCACATTCCTGACTTGTGCCTTGTAGATTGTGGACAGGCTTTGGGAAGTCAGGAGGTGAGTTACTTGCTGAAATATTCCTAGCCGTTTGACCTGCTCTTGTAGCCATTGTATTTATATGGCTAGTCCAGTTGAATTCTGGTCAATGGTAACCCCAGGGTGTTAATACTGGAGGATTCAGTAATGGTAACACATTGAATGTCAAGGGGCAGTCGTTGGTTTGTCTCTTATTGGAGATGGTCATTACCTGGCATTTGTGTGCTGCCAATGTTACTCACCACTTGGCACTCAAGCCTGGGTATTGTCCAGATTTTGTTGCATTTGAACATAGACTGCTTCAGGATCTGAGGAGTCATGAATGGTGTAAAATTTGTGCAATCTTCAGCAAACATCCCCATTTCTGACCTTATGATGGAGGGGAGGTCATTGACGAAGGAGCTGAAGGGGTTTGGGCCTAAGACACTATCCTGTGGTAGTGTTGTAAATAAACATAAAGAATTTGCCTCAACATAACCTAGTCTTTGTGGTATCTGTCACAAATACCAATGTACAGGGAAACACTCCATAATACCATAAGGAATAGGAACAGGAGTAGGCCATTCGGCCCCTCAACCCTGCTCTCCCATTCAATAAGATCATGGCTGATCCAACATTCCCCACATTCACTTTTCTGTATTTTCCCCATAACCTTTGAATCCCCGACTGATCAAGAATCTATCTCAGCCTTAAATATACACAATTACTCTGCCTCCACAGCTCTCCATTGCAAAAGACTCACAATCTTCTGAGAGATGAAATTCCTCCTCATTTCAGTCTTAAATTGGTGCCCCTTTATTCTGAAATTATTCCCTATGGTACTAGACCCCCCCACCCCCATGAGGGGAAACATCCTCTCAGTGTTTACCCTGTGAAGCCCCTTCATAATCTTCTGTGTTTCAATGAGATCGCCTCTCATTCTTCTAAACTTCAATGAGTAAAATCCTAACCTGTTCAGCCTCTGCTCACGAGAAAATCCCTCCTTAACAGGAATCATCCGAGTGAACCTTCCCTGAGCTATCTCCAATGAAATGATATCTTTCCAGAAACGAGGGGACCAAAACTGCTCACAGTCCTCCAGACGTGGTCCAACCAGCACCTTGTCCAATTGCAGTATGACTTCCCTAACTCTTATAGTCCAAACCCCTTGCAATAAGGGCCAACATCCCATTAACCTTCCTCATTACCTGCTGCTAGCTTTCTGTGTTTTGTACACAAGTCCCTTGTGTTGCAGCTGGTTGGTACTTCCTTGAAATGCTCTAATAAATTGGTCAGATATGAAGCCAGGCTGAATCTACTCAATTAGATTATAATCTCCTCAATATGCTGCTCTTACTTCCTTAGTAATTTATTCCAATTTTTTTCCAGCAATAGATGTTAATCTAATTGGCCTAAAGTTACGTGCTCTCTGCCTCCCTCCCTTTTTGGAAAGGGGCGCCATATTAACAGTTTACTCTTCTCTGGTATTTCTCCAGAATCCAAGGAATTTTGGAAACTGAAGTATCCAGTATCTCTGTAGCTGTTTCTTTTAGGATCCTATTATACCATCAGGGCCTGGGGACCTAAGGGTCATAGAGTCATAGAGATGTACAGCACAGAAACAAACTCTTTGGTCCAACCCGTCCATGCCGACCAGATATTCCAAACTAACCTAGTCCCACTTGCCAGCACCCGGCCCATATCCCTCCAAACCCTTCCTATTCATATACCCATTCCGATGTCTTTTAGATGTTGCAATTGTACCAGCCTCCACCACTTCCTCTGGCAGCTCATTCCATACACGTACCACCCTCTGCGTGAACATATTGCTCCTTAGGTCTCTTTTATATCTTTCCTCTC
>NC_057729.1:1869838-1880582 GCF_004010195.1 Chiloscyllium plagiosum | reverse complement strand
GGGGGTGGGGGTGAGGGTGGGTGTGGGGGTCGAGGGGTCACAATTCTGCTTCTACCAATGTTTCTTTCCTTGCTGTTTAATACTTCTGCGTGAATGGACACTTCATCAATCAAACCTCGATCATCTCTCACAACTGTCGTCATTTTATTTCTTCCTAACAATGCTGCCTCACCACCTTTTACATCCCTCCATCTCTCCAAAAGGTCAAATATCTCTGAATGTTAATTTTTCACATCCGACCTCCTCGTAACCATGTCTTTGCAATGACTATGTCATCAGATTCATTTGCTCTGTCGATTTGCGCTGTCAATTAACTTACTTTATTCCAAATGCTCCATGTGTTAAGATAAACAACCTTTAGGCTTTCCTTTTTGCCATTATTAATCAGCGTAACTTCCCCTTGTCCCTTTGACTCTTTCTCTTTGACTCAGTCCCTATCCTGCTGGCAGTGCAGTTTGACCCAAGAAACAACATCATTTCCTACATCACACAGTACCTGCCCTTCTCCAGCACGTGGTTGGTTGGAAAGCACTTTGTGTTGTCCGGAGGTTGTGAACGGTGCTATAGAGATGTATTCCGCCCTCCGCCACCACTGCCCAGCTCCCGCAGGGGCTACTGAGCTCAATGCGATAGGAGAGCTCATTGCTCGCCATCTTTCCTCTGAACTTTATTTCCAGAGTGTGGTTTGTTCACACACACTGATGCAGTGAAAGAAATCACTCCAGCTAAAATGAATACTGCTCAAAGCTGAAATACCCCAGACGGTGAGGTCTTTAACTAGATCATCCCCTTTCCATATCCCATCATTAGGGTGGAGGAGTCACAGGAGGAGTCACAGGGGTGAGTTGGGGGGTAAAAGCCACCCAGATCTCCCATACACCCCCCCGCCCCAGTGCCTGTAATCGGGTAGCTTGCTCAGAATACCTGCTGCAGCTGGTAATGTTATACATTAGCTTTCCATTGAAACTTTCACCTCTGCTTCACAATCAGTAATATTGCTCAGCTTCCAAGCTATTAATGCAGGCTAACTCCCCAGAAAAACTGTTAATTCAAGTTGTCACCACCACTGTCATGACTAAAACAAGGTGCTTCACCCCAGTGAGAGACTGAACCCCAGTGAGAGACTATACCCCAGTGAGAGATAGTGCTCAGCCAGTGTGACTGTACCCCAGTGCGAGACTGTACCCCAGCCAGTGAGAGACTGTACCTCACTGAGAGACTGTACCCCAGTGAGTGACTTTACCCCAGTGTGAGACTGTACCCCCTTGAGAGACTGTACCCCAGTGTGAGACTGTACCCCAGTGAGACACTGTACCCCAGCCAGTGAGAGATTGTACCCCAGTGAGAGACTGTACCCCAGTGAGAGACTGTGCCCAGCCAGTGTGACTGTACCCCAATGAGAGACTGTACCCCAGCAAGTGAGAGACTGTACCCCAGTGAGAGACTATACCCCAGCCAGTGAGACTGTGCCCAGTGAGTGTGACTGTACCCCATTGTGGGACTGTACCCCAGTGAGAGACTATACCCCAGCCAGTGAGACTGTGCCCAGTGAGTGTGACTGTACCTCTAGTGAAGAGGTTTCTACTCCCCACTAAATGAGACTGTACCTATTTAGACCTTGTAACCACTAAGGCTGTACTACAGTAGGGATCGGTAACCCAGTGAGTGAAGCTTTCCCACAATGAGTAATTGCACCTGGCAATGCCGTACCCAGTGAACTCCTCCCCACCTCACTCGACCCCTCTCTCAGTGTCATCCTGAAGGATGCACAGTAACAGCAGCTAGTCTTACAGAGTGACTGAGTGAGTGAATATATCCGCACACAAACAGCAAAGCAACAGTGAGCTGTGCTAAGTGATATCGCAGAATGCTGTAAGCACATCTTATTGGCACGCTCCCCAAAGTGTACTGACCCCATCACAGCTCCCGCCCTCCCGTCGCCCCCAGGTACCTGCACTTTGCTGGTGGACTGTCCCCCTGATCTCCTGAAGCTTCTGTCGGAGTCGGATGGAGTCACACGTTGCTCCCAGACACAGTGCCAGCTCGTGGTGAGACGCACTGAGCGTGTTCAGCAGTTCCTGGATCCTCCGGCAGTCGTTCAGCATCTCAGTGCCCCAGCCCGGCTCACTGAGGTGAGACAGCAGGTAGGAGCGCAGGCAGCTCAGGGCCTGTGAGGGGATGAGCGACAACCGAGATCCACACACACTGCTCATCGTTCAATCCCGGCACCTCTGCTTCCAGCTCACCAAGGTTCCCAGACACAGACCGCACGGTAGACTGGCTCTTTGTGCCTCACAGAGTGTCCATCATTCCCCGATAACCTGCTGACACTAGCAACTGAACCAGGGGCAGTCCAGACTCAGGGAAACAGCCTGACCTTCTCCCGATGTCTGGGAGCGACACTTTGAGGTAAACGTGCTGAGCTCAGTGCTCCTGACTGGGAGGACTCCCTGGCATTGGGCACTGACAGAGGCAGTAGTGCCTACTCTCTGAGGCATTCCCAGCACTTGGATACCAGCTGTTAGTACAAAAACCCCCAGGGTGTATTTGTAAATGAAGCTGGAGCAGGATTCATCACTAGCTGTTCCTGTCTGTAATGAGGGTGGCTGGAGCTTTGAAAGCTGTGAGGAGTTTGGGTGGGGCTTTGTGAGGTCCGTGTTTGAAGGGGCAGTTTAATTGCTCACTGATGGAGACCCGGGAGCTGTGAGACACATTCAGTGTTTGAAATGAAGAGTGACCAGGGTCAGCGTAAATCTGTGCCACCTTTTGAGTCACCATGAGAGATGTAGTTAACAGCTCGAGGGCAGAAGAGAGGAAGATTGCGTTGATTTGGAATCTTGCACAATCTCACAAGCACTTACCTCTTCCCAGCCAATGACCACTGGGTAAGAGTTGTTGGGATTGTGGTGGAGGGAGGTGGGGGGGACGGACGTTTCCCCTTGTGGGAGAGTCTAGGGCCAGAGGGCATCATCCAGAATAAAAGGTTGAACATTTAAGACAGAGATAAGGAGGAATCTCTTCTCTCAGATGTTTATGAACCTGTGGAAATCTTTACCATAGAGAGCTGTCAAGGCTGGTTCAGTACATATACTCAAGGCAGACAAACAGAATTTTAATCAGTAAGAGAATCAGGGGTTCTGGGGAAAAGGCAGGAAAAAGGGAGTTGAGGATGATCAAACCAGCCATGACGTCATGGAATGGTAGAGCAGACTCGATGGGCTGAACGGCCTACATCTGCTCCTCTTTCTTATGGCCTTCTGCACTCACATAGAGTCAGCTACACAAACAAACAGAGATATTCACACATACATACAGACACAAAGCACACACAGGTACAGGCATGAAGACACTTACACAGACACATTCATACTGTCACCAGCTTACACGTCGAGTATGAAGAGCTGCTTGGTATAGTGGCAGTGTCACGAGATTAGTAATCCAGAACCCCAGGCTAATGCCCAGGGAGTGTGGGCTCAAAACCCCCATGAAAATATTGCCTGATGGTGACCATATAACCACTGTGGATTCTCATAGAAATCAATAGATCATTAATACCCTTCAGGGAGGGAAATCTGCCATCCTTACCAGGTCTGATCTACATGTGACTCCATTTCCACAGCAACGTGATTGACTCTCAATCGCCCTCTGGGTGTGGCCTAGCCAACCATATCCTGGGAATGAACATAAAGAACGCTATACTCACATAGGAAGGTTGAGTGAGGACACACTCACATTTACAAAGGCATGAACTTGCTGATACACCCAAGTTAGGATAGACAAAGATTGCCTGTTGCCATTGGCTTGTGGTACAAACCGATATAGGAACAAGCAGGACTAGGCCATTCAAACCCCTCATACTATTCCCACCACTGAACCAGATCACAGCTAATCCTCTACCTCCTGCACAATGCTAATATTGCTCAATATCACTAATACCTGACAACTGATCAATCTTTGTCTTCAACATACTCAATGACTGAGCTTCCACAGTCCCTGAAGTAAAGGATTCTGAAGCTTTACCTCCCTCTGAGTGAAGGAGTTCATCCTCATCTCGTGGCTCAGTGGTTAGCACTGCTGCCTCCCAGCACCAGGGACCCGGGTTCGATTCCATGTGGAGTTTGCATGTTCTCCCCGTGTCTGCGTGGGTTTGCTCCAGTTTCCTCCCACAGTCCAAAGATGTGCAAGTTAGCTGAATTGGCCCCATGCTAAATTACCTGTAATGTTCAGGGATGTGCAGGCTTGGTATACTAGTTAAGGGAATGGGTCTGGGTGGGGTACTCTTTAGAGGGTCAGTGTGGATGTGTTGGGTCAAATGGCCTGTTTCCACACTGTAGGGATTCCATGATCTCAGTTCTTAAAATGACTTTCTCCTTATTATGAGGTTCCCCAGCTTTAAGACTTACCTACCAGAGGAAACATTAACCCCGTCAGAAATTTGTGTCTTTCAAGAAGATTGCCTCTTGTTCTTCTAAACTCCAGAGAAGGTCCCCTCAATCTCTGCTTCCTGGAAAATCCCACCATCCCAGGAATACATTAGGCAAACCTCCATTGCATTCTCTCTGTGGTGAGGTGTATACAATGTAAAACTACAACTGAAGGAAGCTTTCAGTGACTCATACAGAGACAGTCTGGCTCCCCTCAATTTTGACACTGGTCAATCTCTCAACAGTGAAGAAATATTCCTCCTTTCTGTTTTTGCCACTAACATGATGAAGCTAACCATTCTTACCACATTCTCATCCATGACCCATGCTGTTGTTCACTCACTCAGCCTGGACAAATCTCCTTTGAACCTCCTTATATCTCACATCTCCAGTTCGTGTCGTGTCATCAGCATACTTGGAAACATTACAATAGGTTCCCCAAATCCAAATCTCTGAATCTATATTGTGAGGAGTTGGGGCTTGAGCACTGATCCATGTGTTACTACACTGGGCACAACCTGCCAATCTCAACATGACCCTTCATCCTTGCTGTCTCCTTTCTGATAATCAACTTCAGACAAATGTTCGAGTATCCCGTCAATCACAAGGTCTCTAAGTTTATTTACTAACCTCCAGTGTGGCATCTTATTCAAAGCCTTTTAAAAATCCAAATACATCACATCCACCAATCCATCTTCACTGAGATACGTCCTCAAAAACTATCTCTAATAAGAGAGATAACCTAACAGCCATCCTTTGATAGTTAATGGTATTACCATCACTGAATTCTACAATATCAACATCCTTGGGGTTACCATTGATCAGAAACTCAGCTACACTCACCATCTCGACAAAATGGCTGAAGAACAGGTCAGAAATTAAGAATACTGCAGCGAGTAACTCACCTCCCCAAACCCTGTCCATCATCTGCAAGGTACAAGTCAGTGGTTCAAGAAGGCAGCTCACCACCACTTTCTCAAGGAGCAACTAGGGACAGGCAATAAATCCTGACCCAGCCAGTGACACTCACGTCCCACAAAATAAACAAATAACAGAAGACATCTTCTGTAAAGGCCAGCACAAAATAATCATTGAACTTCTCTGTTTCCCACAACTAACTCTTCTGTCTCTGTGTGGAATGGATTCATATTTGTGTTTGTTCACAATCCAATATAAGCTTTTACAGTCTGTTCCTATATTTCTCACAGCTTCACTCTCAGTAAAAGGTTGCTGCTTTAAATGGAAATTTGATGCATTTCTGAGGGTGGAGGGAACTCAGTATATTCATGTGAGGTGAGATTGTAGAGTGATTGGCCAGGCTAAATTGCCCATAGTGTTCAGGGATGTGTGGGCTAGTGCATTAGTCAGGGGAAATGTAGAGTAATAGGTTAGGGGAGTGGCTCTGGGTGGGTTACAATCCAGAGGATCGGTGTGGACCTGTTGGGCCTAACGGCTGTTCTCACACTGTAGACATTCTATGATTCTATGAAATGTTGACTCATACCCATTCTGATGGAGATCTGCACTGTCAGGGATGCCATCCGCCACACACAAAGCTGCAACAAGGTCCCAATTCCTGTCTTTGAGAAGTTAAATTTCAATCCCATATCCTGGCCAGTGCCTGCACCAGGATGGATGGGGAATCCCCATTCATTCATTCCCTAACTGTGGGTGGGATCTTACTTTGTGTTGCTTCACGAATTCTTCTCATGTTTAGCCTGTGTGTGTATGTGTGTAAGTGTATGTATATGTGTGAAGATGTGAGTATGTATGTCTGTGTGTCTGTGTCTGGGTGTGTGTGTACGTGTGAGTGTGTGTGTGAGTGCATGTGTGTGTGAGGGTGCGTGTGGTCTGTGTGTTTGTGTGTGTGTCTCTGTGTCAGTGTATTTGTTTTGTGTGTGGCAGTATCAGTGCGTGTGTGTGAGTTTATGTCAATATGTGTCTATGTGCGGGATGGTGTGTATGAGTGTGTGTCTGTGTGTGTCAGTGCCCATACATGTATCTCAGTATCTGTGTTGACAGTGTGTGTTTGAGTGTGGGTCAGTGTGAATACATGTATTGACAGTTTGAGTGTGTGTATATACATGTATATACATATACATCCAGGACAAACATATAAATAGAAAGCAGGAGACAACAGCTTCGCTTCACTTGGAGGTCGCCACTGATGATGTTACCTGGCCAGGTAATGAAACGTCTGGATATCAAACCTACAGCTCAGCGAGCAAACCTACACCCTATATACATGTGTGTGATTCAGTATGTGTGTGTGTATCCGAGTGTTTGCCTGTGTGAATATGAGGGTATATCTGTGTGTGTGTCAGTGTGAGTATGCGTGTGATTGTCGATAAGTGTATGTAGCTGTATGAATGAGTACATGGGTGTATCAGTGTGTGCGTGTGAATGGTGACTGCCTCTAATGTGCCTCTCCAAATCACTGGGTAGCAGGTGGCTGTTTGTTCCTGTTCAGTTAAACTTCCTTTAATTTCCTGTTTCCAATCTCGGGCTCCCAATGGACAAGCTTCACCTCATCCAACAAACCAAGCAACTACTCCAGAAGTGAGACACAGAGACTAGGAGCAGGACCAGACTATTCAGCCCCTTCAAGCTTGCTGTGTCATTCAATATGGTCATGCCTGATCGTCCATCTCAATATCATATTCTCTCTTATTAGCTTGCCTACAGTGTGGAAATAGGCCATTCGGCCCAACCAGTCTACACCGACCCTCCAAAGAGTAACCCACCCAGACCCATTTCCCTCTGACTAATGCACCTAACACTACAGGCAATTTAGCATGGCCAATCCACCTGACCCGCACATCTTTGGACTGTGGGAGGAAACCGGAGCAAACCCGGGACAATGTGCAAACTCCACACAGACAGTTACCTGAGGTCGGGATTGAACCTGGGTCCCTGGTGCTGTGAGGCTGCAGTGCTAACCACTGAGTCACCATGCCAACATTTTTTCCATGCTTTTGATGCCTCTAAAATCCAAAATAAAATCCATCCCTTTCTTGAATATATTCAGTGACCTGACCTCTGCAGCGGTCTGAGGTAAAGAAGTCACAGATTCACTACCCCCTGAATGAAGACATCTTTCCTCATCTCAGCGCGAAGCAGTCTATCCCATATCCTGATTCTAGACTCCCCCACCAGTGGAAACATCCTCCCTGCATCTCGTCTGTCTTGCCCGGTTAGAATTTTATATGTTTCAATCAGGTCCCCTCCTGTCCTTTTAAACTCAAGTGAATACAGACCCAGTCAAACCAATCCCTCTCCATGGGAAGGTCCTGCCATCCCCAGTGTCAGCCTCATGAAGCTCTGTTGCAATCCTGACGAAGAGCTCATGCCCGAAACGTTGACTCTCCTACTCCTCGGATGCTGCCTGACTGGCTGGGCTTTTCCAGCACCATGCATTTCGACTCTGATCTCCAGCACCTGAAGTTCTCACTTTCTCCTGCCCCCTGCCCTCCCTCTCTGGTAAATATATCCTCTCTGAGAGAGGGAGACCAAAACTGCTCACAGTATCCAAGTGTGGCCTCAGCAAGGCCCTGTGTAACTGCAATAAAACATCCCTACTCCTGAACTCAGATCCTCTTGCAATGCAGGCCAACATACCATCTACCATCCTCATTGCTCACTGCACCTGCCTGTCTCCTTGCATTGCCTAGTCTACAACGATACCCAGATCCCTTTGTACATCCACACTTCCCAACATATCACCATTTAAATACCACTCTTCCTGTCTGTTTTTCACATCATCATGTATAAATTCACCCTTAACCGTGTTATATTGCATCTGCCATGTACTTGCTCACTTATTCAGCTTTTCAAATTACTTTAAACCCTCCACATGTGTGGAGTTTGCTGTTGTTTTGTAAGGATGTTAGCCTAATCCTCATTTACTGATGGTTTCAGGAGCTTGGCTCAATCCGGTCAGGCGGACACAGCAGCCAGCTTAGGTCTGGATTTGTCCTTTTTAAAACCAATTTTAGTTCAGCAAGTCTCAGATAGCCAAGAAAGTCATCAAGTCATCATGACAAAATTGTACTCACTTTCACCATTACATCTGGCAGCACATTCTAGACACTCACCACCCTCTGTGAGAAAAAAATCAAACCTTTTTGTATCTCTCCCCTCTCACCTTTATCTTATGCCATCTCGTTTTAGACTCCCCTACTATTGGAAAAGCCGTTGGCTATCTACCTTGTCTATGCCCCTCATGATATTATAGTCGTCTATAATGTCACCCCTCAGTCTCCTACACTTCAGGGAAAAATGTCCAAGCTCTCTTTATTACCACACAATTTTAAATTCTCCTCACATCTGAAGTCTGCCACATTTCTGAAATCTCTTCAATAATTGCAACCCTTTGGATTACTGTGTGCAGAAAGGTTATTATCAAACTAGAAAGAATGCAGGAAAGATGTACTAGGATGCTATTTGGACTGGAAGGTTTTAGTTAATAAAGAGAGCTTGGACTTTTTTCCCTGAAGTGTAGGAGACTGAGGGGTGACATTATAGAGGACTATAAGATCATGAGGGGCATAGACAAGGTAGATAGCCAACGGCTTTTCCAATAGTAGATGGCATAAGATAAAGGTGAGAGGGGAGAGATACAAAAAGGTTTGATTTTTTCTCACAGAGGGTGGTGAGTGTCTAGAATGTGCTGCCAGATGTAATGGTGAAAGTGAGTACAATTTTATCATTTCAGAAACATTGGGCAGGTACATGGTTGGGATTGGTACGGAGGGAAATGGACCAAACACAGACAAGTGCAACCAGGTTAATTGTGAAAACTGGACGGCATGGGCAGGTTGGGCCAAAGGGCCTGATTCCATGCTTGTAGACCTCTATGGTTCTGTGAGATCTCTGGGTGCCTCTCAGTTTAACCTCCTGAGTATCTCCAACATTAATCATGCCAGTGGCCTCCTGTAGGAACTCAGTATCTCAGTAGGCGTATTGTGTTTCGCCAGGGTCTCAGTGTGTGGGTGTCCAGTCCAGCACCAGGATTGGATTGCAGGTTCCTGCTGGACAGTGGGTGAGTGACAGCTGGTTAGTTAGAGAAGCAGTATGGGGAGCGGCCTTCCAATACTCTGAAGCCTCACTCAGTAAGTCCCCATGTGTTCATCACCATCCTTCCTTTTATCCTGTCAATTACCCAGAGAACTGCTGAAGGCATCTCCCAGTTGCTGTTTCCAAAGCAACAGCCCTGGTGTTGGTAAGGCAACATTTCCAATTTTGACTTGATGACTTCCTAGTGATCACATAACCCCTTCGTCTCTCTGTGCTCTTTAACAAGCTTGCAACTAAGGAAGGAGAGGAGATAAATTACACCATTTTTAACAGCACCATGACTGTATTCACCGGGTCACCCTTACAGCCTGGGGTCCGGGAGATAGAGCTTTAATTCCTGGGATCTCTGGGATGATCAGGAACAGGGGCACAATCAAGGAAGCATTGCCTCTCTCACTTCCTGATGTTCCATGTTTTCAGATCGTAGGGAATTCAGACACTATCCCTGTTTAACACCCTCCACCGCACCACCCCAGACAGACCCTGTGTAACTCCCACCCAAGAGAGACCCTGTCTCTGTGTAACCCCCACCCCAGAGAGAACCTGTCCCTGGGTAACTCCCACCCCAGAGAGACCCTGTCCCTGTGTAACTCCCACCCCAGAGAGACCCTGTCTCTGTGTAACTCCCACCCCAGACAGTCCCTGTCCCTGTGTAACCCCCACCCCAGACTGACCCTGTCCTTGTGTAACCCCAACCCTAGACAGACCACGTCTCTGTGTAACCCACACCCCAGACCCTGTCCCTGTGTAACCCCCACCCCAGAGAGACCCTGTCTCTGTGTAACCCACACCCCAGACCCTGTCCCTGTGTAACTCCCACCCCAGGCAGACCCTGTCTCTGTGTAACTCCCACCCCAGACAGACCCTGTTTCTGTGTAACTCCCACCCCAAACAGTCCCTGTCCCTGTGTAACTCCCACCCCAGACAGACCCTGTATCTGTGTAACCCCCATCCCAGACTGACCCCGTCCTTGTGTAACCCCCACCCCAGACTGACCCCGTCTCTGTGTAACCCACACCCCAGACCCTGTCCCTGTGTAACTCCCACCCCAGACAGACCCTGTATCTGTGTAACCCCCATCCCAGACTGACCCCGTCCTTGTGTAACCCCCACCCCAGACAGACCACGTCTCTGTGTAACCCACACCCCAGACCCTGTCCCTGTGTAACTCCCACCCCAGACAGACCCTGTATCTGTGTAACCCCCATCCCAGACTGACCCCGTCCTTGTGTAACCCCCACCCC
>NC_057729.1:1866753-1869531 GCF_004010195.1 Chiloscyllium plagiosum | reverse complement strand
ACCCTGTGTCTGTGTAACCTCCCACCCAGACAGACCCTGCCCCTTGTAACCCCCACCCCAGACCCTGTCTCTGTATAACCCCCACCCTCTACAGACCCTGTCTCTGTGTAACCCCCACCCCAGACAGACCTTGTCTCTGTGTAACCCCCACCCCAGACCCTGTCCCTGTGTAATCCCCACTCTGGGCAGACCCTGACTGTCACTGATGCCCAGGACTTGTATACCACTCGCTGCCAGTGCCCATGAGTGAGCTCTGCTGCACAATGGGATTAGTTTGGGGATTGATACAAGGCCATACAGATGGTGTTGTGGAGTGTAGCTTTTTCAATTCACTGTGTGTGTTTCAGGACAATCTCTCTATCCCCTGGGAATCGAATGTTCCTGCTGGGAAACTGAGCGGAATGTGTGGTGCATCTGAAATGCGCTCCTTATTATTGTTCATATAACAGCAACAGATCAGGGAGCAGCCTCTCCAACTCTCCATGAAACAGTGAGGTTTTTAATAAACATCTTTATTTTACATTGCCCGCTTATTCATTCATTCACGTGTTCTCAATGATTCTCTGGAAAGTTGCCTCGAGCCCGCCCAGACAGGGATTCAGTCTTCCTTCGCCTGTTTCGGAGGAGCCGGTGTTGGATTGGGGTGTACAAAGTTAAAAATCCCACAACACCAGGTTATAGTCCAACAGGTTTATTTGGAAGCACTAGCTTTCGGAGCGCTGCTCCTTCATCAGGTGGTTGTCTTGATCAAGTGCTTCCAAATAAACCTGTTGGACCATAACCTGGTGCTGTGTGATTTTTAACTTTCCCTTAGCCTGGTCAAAGAGATGTTATAATAGCAATCTGATTGATCCCTATCCCTGCTGTTTAACTCTGCAGCGTACAGCTTATTAAATCCTTATGAAATGGCTAACAGTGAATCAGAAGCCTGTATGTTGTCCCATAGCCTATAGGTGCTCCGCACCCAGAATCATGCCGTGCACCCATTGCCCTATGCACAATGGGTGCCTCATACCCTGTTGGATGCCCTGTAACCCCTTGGGTGCTTTCTGCTCATTGGAATGCTCTGTACCTAGCGGGTGTCCAATATCCTGTGAGTGCCTTATGCACAAAGGTGTACATTTACCCAGTGGGGATGCCCTGTACCCCTGTCCTGAGGAAACCAGCAACATCCTCAGTGTTGGTCTAAATTAGTTCCTCCATTGTTTCAATGCTCCTCGGGGGACTGAGCGTGGGAGCTGGAACGGCCAGGATTTGACCTCGATGTGAGGCCTCCCCACAGGCCTGTGGGTCACCGTGACCCTGTGATTTTCCGACTGAATGGACAGAGGAGGCAGTGAGAGGTTCCCAGAGGAGCCGAGTCAGGGAGACGGCACCGAGTTCCCTGTCCCTGCTCCTGCCTGTGTCAGACATGTCCCACTGCCCACACACAATGGACCGAGCCATCCAGCTGTGACCGCACTCTCACACTCCTCTGATCTTTCTCCAGAGAAACCCTCTGGATGTGTTCCCTCAGGGATTGTACCAGATGCTCCTCCACCTTCCCACCGGCTTCTGGATTCTCCTGATTTGGACGCCTCATTTTTCTGAAAACCTGTAGAAAGGATGGACATATCAGACAGTGCAGTGATACAATCCTGTAAAGATAGACCTGTATGTATTTATTTAACACTGACACCAATTAGCAATGTCTCAAAAAAAGCAATTAGATAATGACCAGGTTACTATTCTCTTTCCATTATTATTTGATTTAGATTAGATTACTTACAGTGTGGAAACAGACCCTTTGGCCCAACAAGTCCACACTGACCAGCCACCCATTCCCCTACATTTACCCCTTACCTAACACTACGGGCAATTTAGCATGGCCAATTCACCTGACCTGCACAGCTTTGGACTGTGGAAGGAAACCCACCCAGCCACGGGGAGAATGTGCCAACTCCACACAGTCAGTCGCCTGAGTCGGGAATTGAACCCGGGTCTCTGGCGCTGTGAGGCAGCAGTGCTAACCACTGTGCCACCGTGCCGCCCACATGGTGCTGTCTCCTTAAAAACAGAAATTGTTTGAGAAACTCAGCAGGTCTGGCAGACAGAAACAAGAGTTAATGTTTCGAGTCTGGTATGACTCTTGCAGGGAAACTGTCCAGTTGAGCTGCTGAATTGTGTAAGAACGCACCTTTTCATTTATCTGTGTTTCTGAAATGGGGAAAGAATTGGCTGAAATGCCATGGATTGTTGGAGAATTACTGCACTTTTTTTTAGAAAAGTGACCCTCAGTGTAAGTGCTGTTTACACAGCTGCTTGTTCATGCAGTGGAATAAATCCAGTTTCAGACAGGCTGGAGCTGGGGAGTGGGGGGGTTCTGTGTATGAACGGAGACCTAAGCAGCAACATGTAGCTGATTGATCTGTGAAATGCTGATCAGTTAACGATGACAACTCCTGTGAAGAGGAATCACTGAATTGCCTTCCCAGTCTTTTCCTGTGGCCATAACACTGACATTTTGTTTGTGTCTATCTGCCTATCTGCTAGCTGGAGAGAGCTTTGGGATGCAGACTGAGGCCAACAGTGTGGGTTCAGTTGCTACACAAACATACACACTCATACCCCCCACACATACATTCCCTCCCACACACACACACTCATACTACCCCCCCCACACACACACGCACACACATGCATACACACACACGCACATACACACACATACCCCCCTACACTCACACCTACACTCTCACACACAAACACTCACAAACACTTGTTCACGCACACCAAAAC
>NC_057729.1:1852840-1866391 GCF_004010195.1 Chiloscyllium plagiosum | reverse complement strand
CGCATTTACACTTACAGTCACGTGCGCGCACACACACACACACACATGCATTTACACTTACAGTCACGTGCGCGCACACACACACACACACATGCATTTACACTTACAGTCACGTGCGCGCACACACACACACACACATGCATTTACACTTACAGTCACGTGCGCGCACACACACACACACACATGCATTTACACTTACAGTCACGTGCGCGCACACACACACACACACATGCATTTACACTTACAGTCACGTGCGCGCACACAGACACACACACACATGCATTTACACTTACAGTCACGTGCGTGCACACACATACACACGCATTTACACTTACAGTCACGTGCGCGCACACAGACACACACACACATGCATTTACACTTACAGTCACGTGCGTGGACACATACACACGCATTTACACTTACAGTCACATGCGCGCACACACAGACACACACACACGCTTACACACGCATTTACACTTACAGTCACTCATGCATGCACACTTACAGTCTCTCACACACAAGACACATACATACACAAATGTGGAGGGGGGTCAGTTTGATTGGGGGTAGTGTTACATGTGCAGTTTGGTAACTGGGGCAGACAGAGTGGAGATTAGTCGCTCCTGAAAATGAGGAGCATCGGTTTCTAATCCTTTTTAATCCCACCATGTTGCCTCGGATTTCAGGGTTGGATTTTGCAGCTCTCGGCATTGATAGGTGGGACCCATCTCGCAGGTGTTTCTGACATCACCTACAGCCACAACGGTACAGAACTTGAGGATAATCTCACCCAGACAGTGCAGTAACAGGCTAGGCCTTTTACCATGGTTATCACAGCAACAAAGCTCAGGCAGGTGATGAACGAGAGAATGACTGGCACACAGATACAGGCACCTGACCGAGAATGAAGCAGCGAAGCAGTAGCAGTCCTTCTCAGTGAGGTTACTGCAGGCTCTGTGACCGGATCCAGGGGTAAACATACTGTGGAGGCAAAACAAGGTCATCATCAGAACTTTAATTGGTCTCCAAACTCAGTTGTGAATTTCACTGTTTATTTTTCTTTGAACAGACTCCAATGTCCAGAGATACTTGAAACATAACAGCTGAGACAGGCAGCTGTGCAAGATCACTGCTTGTTTCTTTTTCACCCCCCACCCTCCACAATGTGGTATCTGTTCTCTCTCTCTTCCTCCCTTTCTAACCTGCTATTGTTTTGATCTCTTTTTTTTTCCCACAGTTCCAAAACAATGCAACAGCTTAAAAAAACAGTAATTAATGCTTTCAAAACTCAGGGAAATCAGCTCCAACACTGAGAATACCTCAAAAAAGGAGCAGCTCTCATAGCCACAATTTTCTCTCATTCTCCATCTTGGAGACAGAGGGTTGTGGTGGAGGGTTGTTTTTCAGACTGGAGGCCTGTGACCAGTGGAATGCCACAAGGATCGGTACTGGGCCCTCTACTTTTTGTCATTTATATAAATAATTTGGATGCGAGCATAAGAGGTACAGTTAGTAAGTTTGCAGATGACACCAAAATTGGAGGTGTAGTGGACAGCAAAGAGGGTTACCTCAGATTACAACAGGATCTGGACCAGATGGGCCAATGGGCTGAGAAGTGGAAGATGGAGTTTAATCGAAATAAATGTGAGGTGCTGCATTTTGGAAAGGCAAATCTTAGCAGGACTTATACACTGCCCTGGGGAGTGTTGCTGAACAAAGAGACCTTGGAGTGCAGGTTCATAGCTCTTTGAAAGTGGAGTCGCAGGTAGATAGGATAGTGAAGAAGGCGTTTGGTATGCTTTTGTTTACTGGTCAGAGTATTGAGTACAGGAGTTGGGAGGTCATGTTGCGGCTGTACAGGACATTGGTTAGGCCACTGTTGGAATATTGCATTCAATTCTGATCTTCCTGCTATAGGAAGGACGTTGTAAAATTTGAAAGGGTTCAGAAAAGACTTACAGTGATGTTTCCAGGGTTGGAGGGTTTGAGCTACAGGGAGAAGCTGAACAGGCTGGGGCTATTTTCCCTGGAGCGTCGGAGACTGAGGGGTGACCTTGATGAAATCGTAAGGGGCATGGATAGGATAAATAGACAAGGTCTTTTTCCACGCATTGGGGGAATCCAAAATTAGAGGGCATCTTTTTCACGCAGAGGGTGGTACGTGTATGGAATGAGCTGCCAGAGGAAGTGGTGGAGGCTGGTACAATTGCAACATTTAAGAGGCATTTGGATAGGTGTATGAATAGGAAGAGTTTGGAGGGATATGGGCCGGGTGCTGGCAGATGGGACTAGATTGGGTTGGGATATCTGGTAGGCATGGATGGGTTGGACCGAAGGGTCTGTTTCTGTGCTGTACATCTCTATGACTCTAAGACTCTAGGAGACAGAGCCAAGTCCAGCACAATCAGTCATCGCAGTGAGACAAACTGAAAGTCAGGAATCCCTCTTGGGATCAAATGTGGCACCAAGGCTTCAAACTCTGGGGTTGAAGAGTCCACCCAGTGTGATCTGTCGATCAATCAGAGGGCAGTAGCTGCAATTGCTCAGCTGTGCCACCAGCAAAGGGGCTGGCCACAACTAGTATTACTGCCATCCATGGGACCAGATCATTGACGGATCCACATCAAAAGGGCAAGGATGCAGTGATTGTAACGAGGTCAGCCCGGTAGACTTCATAGAATATGAGTTCCCTGATTGGGGCTGTTAACCTGGACCAATAGGGAGCCCTGACTGACAGATAGAAAGAGGAGTGTCAGCAGCCTAAGAATGCTACCAGGGAGAGAGGTGGACAGTTGATCGTTCGAGATTGGGAGAACGCAATAAGAACAAAAAGAGAATTCCACTGATTCTCCAATATTAAATTGGAAGAAGTTTTTTTTTAATCTGGTATTGGATGTTATGTACGTGGGGTGAGAATTTTGTGATGGGGGAGGAATCAGGAGGGTGGTGAGCTGGTATCATCAGTGTACCCAGGGAAACTAACACGTTACACAGGACGTTGACACTGAGGGGAAATGTGCAGAGATTGGGGGGTGGGGAGATAAAGATCAATTCTCAGGGAACACCAGAGGGAACAGGATGGGAGCAGGAAGAGCAGCCATTGCCAGGGACTCTGTCACTGGGAGAGAGGAGTAAGAATGGAACCTGTGGACAGCCCTGCTTGATGGTAAATGCCAATTAACAGTCAAAAGGACAGGGGATTAACACTCAAAGTGCTGGGCTCTGGGGAATGAAAAGAAGACTGAGACTGATTGGAGAATCCTTTCAAAGAGTTAACATGGCAGAAGGACAGTGGAGACAGAATTTGATCCCCCTCCCCCCCACCTCCTCCAGCAGTCATGGGAATTCTATGTGTGTATTTTTCATTTTCTTACATCACCATCAGGCTGGTTAATACAGGGCTGGTTTCAACTGAAAACAAGATTCCATTAAAACATTGCAGGACTGGTTAGTTGGCAGTCTGCCATTAGAAACCAGGTTAAACTCTATCATGATGGACCAACCATAGGATAGCACAGTGGCTCAGTGGTAAACACGGCTACTTCACAGCACCAGGGGCCTGGGTTCGATTCCACCCTGGAGTTTGCACATTCTCCCAGTGGATGAGTGGGGTTCCTCCCAGTAATCCAGTTTCCCCCCACAGTCCAAACATATGCAGGATTGGCCATACCCTACGTTGTCCAGTGATGTGCAGGCTAGGTGGATTAGCCATGCGAAATACAGGGAAAAGGTTGTGGTTGGGATGCTCATTGGATGGACGGTGTGGATTCGATGGGCTGAATGCACACTGTAGGGATTGTACGATCCCTGAGGAATCTATCACCGAGTTAATCTGAATGCCTGTGAGATTGAAAATACATCCTGAAGCAAACTTCCTTCTCTTCACCATTTTGTTCATAGACCTTCCACTAAAAGCACTTGAAGTTTCTGTATTTGGGAATTTTTCCTCTGCTATATTTTACAATTGGTTGATCACCTTTATCTAGATTTTGGGGCCAATTTTCACCTTTAACGACAGTTTTCAAGTCTCACAAAGTCTGACCTAGTGCTCTCAGGGAGTTGGGGACATGCAGTTCCCTGATAGTCAGCTCCTGGGTCTGTGAGGTTTAAAACTGAGTTCGGGGGCCACTCTGGATCCTCTGACCCAGAGACTGATCCCAAAACATCTTCAACCATCTCCTGCAGCCTCTTCACTGAATCCCATTGATTACTTATTCCCCAAAATGTTGACCCTTGTCAATGTCCTCTAGTTTCCCCAGTTGCTCTCCAGATCTTCACTGTGTTCGGAATGTTATGGGATTGGAATCCTTGTTCCCTAATTTCCGAGCCTGTCAGTGACTGAACCGAACCAGCTGCAGAAGCCCTACCTGAAAGGGTCACATCTCCATCCTGATTCATACCCCCAAGTGGGGCAAGTAGGGAGCAGCGATATATTCCAGCATCGTCTTCAGTCACCCGAGCAATGACGAGTGAGTCATTCTCAGTAATCATCGCATTCCCATTGAAATGCTTGTAACGAATCATTTCATTTCCAGCCTTCCGAATAATTCCGCTCAGCGTTGCCTCGCCTACCTTTGGAAGTGGAAGGGAAAGTTTGAAGTTAGTCATTTTGTTGGGATTGTTGTCTTGTCAAAAACACAGCTGTGTCCCCACGTCATTCTCCAGCCTGCTCTATAACCAGTGAACACGGGGAGGACCTTCTTCCAGATCCGAGTCCAACCACACTGCCCAATACCGAGCTAGTTTCCACCAGGCTCCCACAGCAGGAAGGGCCGCTGCTCCCTGCTCAGGGTCTTTTTACAGGGGAACCACTCACACCCCAACTCACACTCACATGGCCACCTCAACCCTAATCACACACCCACACCCAACCCCACTCCCATTCCCACTTAATTGGGAAGGGCAAGTTAATTCCACAAAGCTAGGTTATTAATAAGATACAAATACACGTATAGAGGCTTCTTGCCATCTGATGGAGAGAAAGTTAGCCCAACAAAGAGTCCAACCGGGTTGGCTAAAAAATATTTTGAAGGAGGAAATTCGCAATTGTGGAAATTTAACTCAATAATGAGAAAGTGAATTTTGAAATCTTATTTGATTAAGTAATCGTCATTATTCTGCTCCCCCCCACCCCACCCCCACTCCCACAAGTTTAGAGACCACAAGATGTTGAGTAAATAATTGATGTGCTTTTTATTTTGACCAGATTAAGGACATAGTGAAGCTACTTTCTTGTACATCTCACTAGCTGTCTATAAATGAAAGCCTATGAATGCTCTTCCTGTGCCAGGTAGGAAATTCTTGATGCCTCCTGGGTGATCACATGTCCTGGAAGCATTGCCCATTAGGACAGATTCAGGTGAAACTTTCTGAACCCCAGCAGTTCCTGGGATCATTACAGAGGCCCCTCTCAGGCTGAGAGCTCTGAGGCCAGCACGTTGAATCTGCAGAGAGACCACCTTCAGCAATGTGTGCAGATTGAGTAAAAATGGGTAACTGGCCGAAGGATACAAAGGACCGGGCAGGCAGGGCAAACTCTGATGAATCCCATATTGCTCTCCACCTGCTGTTCGGTTCTGAATGCTGCTGAGAATGAGGGTTGCTCTGAGGGCTACACCAGTCCACAGTTAACAGTTGGTTGGAGTCATACCTGGCACATAGGAGGATGGTTGTGGTTGTTGGAGGTCAGTCATCACAGTTTCGGGACATCTCTGCAGGACTTCCTCAGGGTAGTGTCCGAGGCCCAACCATCTTCAGCAACGACCTTCCCTCCATCATAAGGTCAGAGTGGGGTTGTTCACTGATGATTGCACAGTATTCAGCACCAGTCACGACTCCTCAGATATTGAAGCAGTCCTTGCTCAAATGCAACATGATCTGGACAATATCCAGACTTGGGCCAAAGTTTGCACCATTTGCAGGTAATGTCCATCTCCAATAAGAGACAATGTAGCCAGCACTCCTTGATATTCAATGGTATTACCATCATTGAACCCCTCTATCAACATCCTGGGTGCTACCATTGACCAGAAACCCAACTGCACTCACCACATTAACACAGTGGCTACAGAGCAGGTCAGAGGCTAGGAAAGCTGTGTTGAGTAACTCACCTCATGACTCTCCGGAGCCTATCCACCATCCATAAGGCACAAATCAGGAATGTGATCGAATACTTCCCACTTGCCAGGATGGGCGGAGCTCCAAAACTCAAGAACCAGGATAAAGCAGCCCGCTTGATTGGCACCAAATCCACAAGCCACTGAGAGAAAGTGAGGACTGCAGATGCTGGAAATCAGAGTCGGGAGTGTGGTGCTGGAAAAGCACAGCAGGTCAGGCAGCATCCGAGGTGTAGAAAAATCGATGTTTTGGGCATAAGCCCTTCATTAGGAATTGGGGGAGGGAAGGGGGCTGAGAAATAAGTGGGTGGAGGTGGGGCTGGCGGTTAGGTAGCTGGAAAGGTTGATTGTGATAGGTTGGTGGGGAGGGTGGAGCTGATAGGTTGGAAGGAAATGGACAGGTGGGTCAGTTCAAGAGGGCATCCATCCCCCACACCACCACTGCACAGGAGCAGTAGTATGTGTCATCTACAAGGTACACTGCAGAATTTCACCAATGATCATTAGACAGCACCTTCCAACTAGAAGGACAAGGGCAGCAGATACATGGGAACACCAGCCCCTGCAGGTTCCCCTCCAAGCCATCCACTGTCCTGAGATGAAAATATATCTCCGTTCCTTCACTATTGCTGGGTCAAAATCCTGGAACTCCCTCCCTCAGAACATTGTGGGTCTACCGACAGCAGGTGGACTGCAGCTGTTCAAGAAGGCAGCTCACCCCCACTTTCTGAAGGGCAACTAGGGATGGGTAATCAGTGCCGGCCCGGCCACAAATGAATGTTAAGACAATATTGTGGTGGTAATTACAGCTGCAGCTGTACATGGGGAGCAGGAAGATTGGGAATTCACTAAGAGATGTAAGTGTCAGGACATTTTTGAGGTCACAGATGTGAAATCTAGAGGAAGTGTCTCCCCCAGGTGTCAGGATCAAGGATGTCACTGAGTGGCCCCAGATGGAGAAGAGCAGACACCGAGGGACCGTGGTACATGATTACAGCGGTTATAAGAGAGGTGGGGTCCTGCAGGCAGAGTTTAAAGAGATAGAGGATGAAAGTCAGAATTTCAAAGGTTACAATCTCAGTGCTACACGTCGGTGCCTGTAGAAATAGGATGAGAAAGCAGGAAAATGGTGCACGAGGGGAGGGCTTTAGATTCCTGGGACAGTTCCGGGGAAACTGAATCTGTGAAATTCCACCAGCAGGCATGGGGAGGTGTGTGAGTATTACGGATGGGTTTTAAAACCAGCTCGATGGGGGAATGGGAAACGTAGTGTGGATCCAAAGTAAAAGGAAGCAAATTTGGGAGTGGAATGCGGGGAATGAGTAAATGAAAATGGAAGGTAGAGGAGAGTACGACAATGTTCTTGTACAGATGTGGTTTTACTTTAATGCAAGGAGTTTAGTGAGCAAGAGAAGTGAGCTGAGGGTATCGATAGCTACTTGAGAGTATTAGCTTATAGATACCATTAAAGTATAGTTAGAAAAAAGACCAAAATGGCCAGTGGCCAGTCTCCCAGCTCAGCATTTCTCTTCTGATTTAGTTTGCTGCTGGTCACTTTGTTTTGAGACTTTTGGTCAAAGAAACAGCTACATGGACGAAGGTGTTTTGTGCTGAATCTCTCAGCCATCTCTGTCTCTGATATCTTCCTGTAAGACCCTGTGTTTGATTTTACCTTTTTTTGCCAAAGGAGTGTTTATGGGGATTGTGGCAAGTATTTGGAATGGATCCATTAAATTGAGATAATCTGTTTGGTTATCAGATACGTTACATTATTCTCTATTCTGCTCTCTTTCGTTTGTGTCTCATTCGGTAAATCTTGCAAATAATTTCTGTTTTGTTTAAAACTAAGTGGTTGGGCCAGCTGCATCCCTCCTGGAATATCCACTGTACACCTGCTTAAAACAACCAACAAAGAAGGTCTGGGTTAGCTTCTTAAAATGTTCTGAGGGGGTCTGGCCGGGTCCACAACAAGAGTATTAGGGTTAGGATTCGGGTAAAATCCCAGTAAGGACTTAGAATTCTGACAAGTATTTTGTAAAACTAATGTTGCCTTATCAATAGGAAAGCACTTGGTTGATGAGGATTAAAACAGAGTTTGACAGAGTAGGTGAAAAAGTTAGTCAAACTGAGAGCAAAATGTTTCTATTGGGAAAGGGTGCAGTTTACTAATGTAATGTGGCAAAGCACAGACTGGAAATTGGCGTTTGGATGGCGACAGTGTCAGAGTCAGGCAAGAAGGGGATGCAGGAGATTCAAAGCAGATGTGTTCCCTCAAGGAGAAAGGTAGGTGCTCCCGGATTGTGATCCCCCCCCCCTCCAAGATGGCGTCAGCAGGCCCGGGCGGAGGAAGGTGGCTTCGGCAGCTGAGGTGGTGTTCGCGGTCCAGCACTGTACTCATGGCAACAGCAACCAGTCACCATGGCAACAGAGGTGGCATTGGTGGGCCCGGTGCAGGATCCATGGTGGCAGCGGAGGTGGTGAAGTGGTGGTTAGGCCCAAGTTGGAGGTGCCCATGGAGTGCCAGCAGAGGAGGTGGAGACAATGG
Organism: Chiloscyllium plagiosum; assembly: GCF_004010195.1. Classification (NCBI taxonomy): domain Eukaryota; kingdom Metazoa; phylum Chordata; class Chondrichthyes; order Orectolobiformes; family Hemiscylliidae; genus Chiloscyllium; species Chiloscyllium plagiosum. The sequence continues at coordinate 1,857,730 of NC_057729.1, read as the reverse complement.
TTGTTTTGAGACGTAACATAAAGGAAACGTGAAGATGAATTTTTTGCTTTATTTTTTGGCTTTATATTCCGCAATTTTTAAAAAGTTTTCTGTCTTTCAAAATGGGGCAACACTAAGCAACATTTTCCATTGTATTTGTAACACCAGTGACAATAAATGCATCTAATCTAATCTAATCCTTGTTTACATCCCACTTCCCATTCTCCACAAACAGTTTACTGGCAGTGGGTCTTTGCTAGATCACCAAGCAGAGGCCTGTCCCTGCCTCTCCAACCCTCCCGCCCCCACCCATGTGCTCCAGCAAGCTTCAGGAACACCATCCTCCTTAACACTGCATCCCCACAATACTGACCCAGCCCCATCAACATGCCCACTCTCAGAACAACTCAAACCCCACATCAAACACTTTACTCTGAAGACTTTACATGGGACGTTCAAAACCCAAGGGTAAGTGGCTAAATCCGAGATTCATTGTGTGAAGCATGATGACTGTTTCGGGCAGCACGGTGGCTCAGTGGTTAGCACAGTGCCAGGGACCCGGGTTCAATTCCAGTCATGGGTGACTGTCTGTATGGAGTTTGCACAATTCCAACCCCCCCCCCACCTTCACCCTTGTCTGTGTGGGTTTCCTTCCAGAGTCTAAAGGTGTGAGGTGCTACATTTTGGAAAGAGCAGGACTTACACACTTATTGGGAAGGCCCTGGCCCTGGGGAGTGTTGCTGAACAAAGAGACCTTGGAGTCGCAGGTAGATAGGATAGTGAAGAAGGTGTTTGGTATGCTTTCCTTTATTGGTCAGAGTATTGAGTACAGGAGTTGGGAGGTCATGGTTGCAGCTATACAGGACATTGGTTAGGCCACTGTTGGAATACTGTGTGCCATTCTGGTCTCTCTCCTATTAGAAGGATGTTATGAAACTTGAAAAGTTCAGAAAAGATTTATAAGAATGTTTTCAGAGTTGGAGGATTTGAGGTGTAGGGATAAGCTGAACAGGCTGGAGCAGTTTTCCCTGGAGCGTCGGAGGCTGAGGAGTGACCTTATAGAGGTTTATAAAATCATGAGGGGCATGGATAAGTAAATAGAAAAGTATTTTCCCTGGGGTCGGGGAGTCCAGAACTAGAGGGCATAGGTTTAGGGTGAGAGGGGAAAGATATAAAAGGGAACTAAGGGGCAACGTTTTTCACACAGAGAGTGTGTGTGTATGGAATGAGCTGCCAGAGGAAGTGGTGGAAGCTGGTACAATTACAGGTTTGGAGGGATATGGGCCAAGTGCTGACAAATAGGACTAGATTAATTTAGGATATCTGGTCGGCATGGAGACGTTGGACCGAAGAGTCTGTTTCCGTGCTGTACATCTCTATGACTCTAAGTGCAGGTTTGGTCAGTTGGTCATGTTAAATTGCCCATACTGTCCAGTCATGTGTCGGCTAGGTGGGTTAGCCATGCGAAATGCGGTGTCACAGGGATGGGTGGGTCTGGGTGGGATGGTCGTCAGACAGTCGGAATGGACCTGATGGGCCGAAAGGCCTGCTTCCATACTGTAGCGACTCTACATTTCCTTCCATTGTAACACACACAGTGAGTGAGAACTGAAAATGGCTGCCACTAAACCTGGAGTGGGCAGGATAAATATTTTGTTTGTGAGGGACAGGAGCTTTATTTCTGAGTGACATGAGGCTCAGTAAAGGGTAACAGCATTACACAGGCTCTGTACCCTGCAGCTGAGAGACACCTGAAAGCATAAGTGCTGGATGTGAAGCTCAGGAATGAGCCGACTGTGTGAACATCAAGCCCTGGCCATGAGCACTCTCGAGCACAGCATCATGAATCAATCCCACGAATGGCTGTGGTGCACAAACAATACATTGTGACCTGGGAAGGTTCACGCACGTTTCCAAACTTGCAAGCATCATCCAAGTTCCCACAGTCCATACTCCTTTAGCCATAAACATTGAGAACTGCTAAAGATGGCTTTGTAACTTCAGCTGGACAGACATTAATTCACACAGATGCTGATGAAAAATGAATAGTATGTTTACAAACATGAGACAGCGCTTACAGTGGAATGTCACTTGCCCTGGCTTGGTATCCTCACAAGGTCACCTTCTTGCTTGCTATCCCATTATGTTTGGGTGCAATCCCATGGTCCACAGAATTTGGCACAGTCAGCTGACCCTACAGTGGAGCCCATTTGCCTTGGACGTTTGGTTGGGTGACCCAGAAGGTACTCATAGCTAAAGGGCCCCAGACACGCCGAGAGTGCCCCACCCAGAGACAGTGGTACCCTCCTTAGCCTGAAGACTCATAGTGCTGAGTGCGGCAGGCTGAGTGAAGGCTCATGATCAGGCTCCCTCTGGTGTATTCTGAGGGGAATTTCTGGAGGGGGCCTGTGTCTGGTTCCTCCTCAGGCTGGGTGCCTGCTGCTGTGGCCCTATCTCCTTGTGAGGATGAAGACCTTGGAGTGAGGTCAAGGTCCCTCATCCCCTTATTGTCTTTCCATTGGGGGCTGCCAGACACTTGTGTGATTGAGAGAGTGATTTAGTGAGAGAGTGTTCTGTGAGTGAGTGTGAGTGAGAGAGTGTGAGGGTCAAGGTCCCTCATCCCCTTATTGTCTTTCCATTGGGGGCTGCCAGACACTTGTGTGATTGAGAGAGTGATTTAGTGAGAGAGTGTTCTGTGAGTGAGTGTGAGTGAGAGAGTGTGAGAGTGAGTGTGTGTGAGTGAGAGAGAGTGAATGAGTGAGTGGATGGGTGATTGAGTGGGTGAGTGGATGAGTGAGTGAGTGGGTAGGTGAGTGAGTGAGTGAGTGGGTAGGTGAGTGAGTGAGTGAGTGAGAGTTGGTAGGTGAGTGAGCAAGCAAGTGCTTTCAAAGCCCCTCAGTGTTTTCTCGGAGTTGCTGCTCTACCCTATCCACTAAAATGCCTTTAATCTGCTCCTCTCTCCAGTTTCATTTCATCTTCCCCAGATTGGAGCCTGTGCCAACTCCTCAGTATTCTCTTCCTGTCTATTGTGAAGTGATTTTCTTTTTTTTCCTCGCCCAGACAAGTCTCACTCAGGGTGAAGTGCTCTCTCCTGAGAGTGTGCTTTGTGGCCCCCAGGTCGTTATTGCCATGAATACATTATGAGCCCAATTTCCATCCAGTTGCCAAGGCAGCACTTTCCCAGCCGCTGGGGTTATTAAGCTGTACATCACTAATACCCTGATGTGAGCAGAAGTTGAATTTAATATCAGCCTTTGATCAGATTACCACCCCAACAGACAGCTGTCATTGAGGGAAAAATTCCATCGCTCGTTCTGGCCTCACAGCTAGGGCCGACATACTCTGGCTGCTCCTAATGTGTACGGGCAATTTCAATATCTGCAGCCTGAAGACTAGGCCAACATGCTAATGGCTCTCGTGACCTCTCAGTGTCCCACTGCTTTAGCGTCCTTTCGTTGAGAACTTTAGCACTTGCTCGCTCTGCCTGTGTTGAGACGCATTAAACGTGGGAGTCTCGCAGGTAGAGACGGACAGACACAGAGAGAGATAAATGAGGGTAAAAGGATGTGAGGGTCTGTGTGTGTGTGTGTGTGTGTGTCTGTGTGGGTGGGTGTGGGTGTGGGTCTCTCTCCCTTCTCCCCTCCAACACCTCCCCTAAATGGCTAGCCTTGTGTATGTACCTAACACTTCAATGAGCAATCTGTCAACATGTCAGCAACACATGTTTTGTAAAAAAAACTCCACTGGGAGTAAAAGGCTCCTGCCAGGGCTTAAGAAATGCTTTGAATTCAGCAGAATTCTATTGCTGGACTCCCCTGAGGATGCTTTTACAATGCCTACATTTCAGAAATTTGAACCCGAGACCCCATAGGGGGTTCTTTCAGAAAGCCTGAAAATGTAGAGTTATATTGTTGTGTGTCCCTAAGCAGTCTTTACTAATACCTGAATTCAGAGAAGCTGGAAATTGCAGCAAAACCCCAGAGGATGACTCCAGCCACACCAGGAAGAGAAGAATAACTCTGCAGGGAAATTGCTTAATGCATCACTGAAATAAAAGAATTTGAGAGAGAGCGAAACAGAGAGAGAGAGAGAGACACACACACAGAGAATGATGTGGTTGTTGGCCAGTCCTTCAGGCCAGCTCAGGAATCTCAAACCAAGTCTTGGTAACTGAGCCAACAGTTATCTCTCTCTCTCGTTCTCTCTCACACACTCACTCTATCTGTTTTTAGTGAGACCTCAGTTGCAGTTGAGAGAGAGTTCAGAGCTGCCTTCCGCCTCTCAAAGGGATGTAACATTTCTCCCTTATAAAAGGCTCTTTATCCATTCCTCATCAGCAACACCCTCGCCATCCACTACACCAGCCCCAATTTTTCCCAATTCACTTCTCATCTTTCAATTTCATAATCTTGATTCTTTCATCTTTGGGACTTTCTGTCACAACCCACATCCCCAAACCCCTTCCCCAACATCCCCTCCGATACATCCCTCAACCCAAACTCTTACCCCCAAAACTCTCCCTCCATCCCCAGCAGCCCTCCTAATCACCATGATTAGATTTCCTTCCAGAATTCTCACTGCCGATGGGGCTCATCCTGACACATTTCCTCCTGTACTGTTTAGTTTTAATTGTAATTTATTGGTAGCTTTATTTCCCACTCCTCCACCAATAGACAGAGACAGACACACATGCACATGCACATATACACAGGCAGATTGATACACACAGTGAAACATTCATGCGCGCGCACACGCATACAGACAGACTGACACACATACACACTCTCACACAACTCATTCACACACACACTCGCTCACACACACGCACTCCCACACAGTCTCTCACACACACACACAGTCTCTCACACACACACACAGTCTCTCACACACACACAGTCTCTCACACACACA
>NC_057729.1:1842545-1852408 GCF_004010195.1 Chiloscyllium plagiosum | reverse complement strand
ATGGACAACATTGTAAATATGGCACTGGGGCCTGGAACCTCCAGCATGTCCCAGCAGCAAGACATTTGCTCTTCTGTGGGGAGAGGGGAGATATGGGGAGAGGGGAACACAGCCACATGAAGAATGAGTTGAGTTTCAGAGATCATCTGAGAAACTTCACCGGGGATCACAGAGAGAAACTCTCCATCAAACTCCCCAGCATAACCACATAGAGTCAAGGAGTCAGAGAGCACACAAACAGGCCCTTCGGTCTGACCAGTCCATGCTGACCATGATCCCATACTAAATTAATGCCACCGGCCTCCTCTTGGTCCACATCCCTCCAAATCTTTCCTGATTCACATGTTTTTTAAACGTTGTAACTGTACCCGCATCCACCACTTCCTCAGGAAATTCATTCCACACGTGAACTACTCTCCGTATAAAAATTTACCCCACCTCTTTTTTAAATCTCTCTCCTCTCACCTTAAAAGTGTGCCCCCACCTGTGAAATTCCCCCATCCTAGGGAATTAACCCGATCCACACCCCTCATTATCTCTAAACTTCTATCAGTAGACCTCTCTACCTCCTATGCTCCAGTGAAAAACACCCAGATATCCAGCCTTTCTTTATAACTCAAACCTCCCATACACGACAACATCCTGGTCAATCTCACCTGAACTCTCTCCAGCTTGATAATATCCTTCCTGTTACTGGGCGACCAGAGCTGGGCACAGTATTCAAGAAGAGGCCTCACCAATGGCCTGTACACCATCAACATGACATCCCAACTCCTGTGCTCGAAGGACTGAGCAATGTAGGCAAGCATGCTAAATGCCCTTTTAAACACTCTGTCCATATGTGATGCAAACTTCAACGAATGATGCACCTACACCCCTCGGTCCCTCTGTTCTGCAAAACTACCCAAATTCCTACCATTAATTGGATAAGTCCTACCCTGGTTTGTTCTACCAAATTGCAATACCTCACATTTATCCACATTAAACCCCTTCTGCCATTTCTCGAATCCATTTGATCAAGATCCCTTTGTAATCTTAGAAAAACCTTCCGCACTGTCTACTATGTCACCAATTTTGGCGTCATCTGCAAACTTACTAACCGCGCCTTCTATATTGGCATCGAAATCATTTACATAAATGACGAATAAAAGAGGACCCAGAACCGATCCTCGAGGAACACCACTGGTCCCAGGCCTCCAGTCCAAAAGCAACCCTCTACTGCCACTCTCTGTCTCCTGCCATTAAGCCAATTATGTAGCCAACTGGCAAGCTCACACTGAATCCCATGTGACCTAACTTGATTAACAGTCAGCTAAGTGCTAGGACACGTCAGACCATGCTGACTATAATCTTAAAAATCACACAACACCAGGTTTTAACTTTGTACACCCCAGTCCAACACCGGCATCTCCAAACCATGTCTATAATCTTGGCAGTGTTCCTGTGTATGATAAACATGATGGACTCACTCAGAATCGCAATGAATCGCTTTTAAGTTTCGATTCTCCAAAACTCAGTTTTGATTTCCTGTAGGGGCCATTTCCTGTTTGTGGTCTCTGGCCTGAGAACAGGTTCCTTTCCTGCCTACAGTCAGTCAGAAAATGAACCCAATTCAATTGAATTGTTTCCATGTGTGGTCAGTGAGAATCACAGGGGTGATATACTGTAGGGACCCAACCCCCATGACCTGGGGACCTTTCCCCCATGACCCTGGGACTTCCTCAACTCAATCCCGAGACCCTCATTCAACCAATCCCATCACATGATGACGGAGTGACACTCCCCATCATCACTGTCACTCCCCCATCACTGTCACTCCCCCATCACTGTCACTCCCCATTATCACTGTCATTGTCTTGACGAAATAGTTGGCACTGATTTTTAATGTTACTTTGTGCCACAATTTATTAGTGTGTCCTCACCCACCTTATACCAGCTGACAGCCCGGTAGCTCTGCATCACCTGCCTCCTCGCTGTGCAGGGTAATGTTGCTGTCTGTGTGCACCGGGCAGCTACTGAGGGCAGTTCGCCAGTTCCCACCGGTCTGAGATACAGCAGGAAGACCACCAGCCACTGGTGAATGAGCTCTAGTGAGAAGAGAGAATAAAGTTAATTCCAGTGTTACCCCAGCCAAGTTCATTCTCTCAGTCAGTCCTTCACAACACTGACAAGCAGCCACACGTACTAACATCAGGCCACCCATACGGCCTCAGAGGCTTCCTGTGTCACATCAGAGGACATCTCCATCTGGGCTGAAATCCAGGAGTAAACAGCCCCCCACGATGTGGTAATCGATGCAGGGATTATGGGCTGGTATTTGGACCATGTGTCGCATCGCAACACATTGAGGTCCCCCTATGCTGTTGGATAGTACCGTGACCCTCTCTGCTGGGTACTGCTGTCTGCTAACCACTGAGTCACTGCGCTGCCCTCAAATGGTTTGTCATATAGGGAGGGATTATGTCGACTGGGGCTGTACTCACTGGGATGTAGAAAAATGAGAGGGGGAATCTCATTGGAAGATATAAAACTCTAACAACATGGCTGGACAGACTGGATGCAGAGAGGATGTTTCCCCTGACTGAGGAATCTGGAACCATGCGACAGAGTCTCAGGGTACAGGGTAGGCCAGTTTGAACTGAAATGAGGTGAAATTTCTTCACTCAGAGCATGGTCATCCTGTGAAATTGTCATCCACAGAAGGCTTGTGGAAACCCAGTCACTGAATATATTTAAGAAAGAATTAGATAGATTTCCAGCTAGTAAAGGCATTAAAGGAGAGAGAGAGAGAGAGAGAGAGAGACAGAGACAGCGACAGAGACCATGGCTTTGAGATAGAGGATCTCACGTTGACTGGCCTAGCAGCTCCAAATGGACTGAATGGTCTCCCTATTGTTGCTCTTATTTTTTATGTTTCTAGAAGCACTTTGGCCAAGCAACAGTTCAATTTAGGAGAAAGTGAGCACTGCAGATGTTGGAGATCAGAGCTTAAAATGTGTTGCTGGAAAAGCGCAGCAGATCAGGCAGCATCCAAGGAGCAGGAGAATCGACGTTTCGGGCATAAGCCCTTCTTCAGGAATCTTCAGGATTCCTGAAGAAGGGCTTATACCCGAAACGTCGATTCTCCTGTTCCTTTGATGCTGCCTGACCTGCTGCGCTTTTCCAGCAACACATTTTTAAGAACAGTTCAATTTAGCAAAACTAAAATTATTCACAGATTGTCAGAATCTTGGTCTGGAGCTGAATTCACTTCCCACACAGCTATTGATATGACAGTCTCTTTCTGGATCAGTTATTGCTTGTTGAAGTCTCTTTTTCTGGTGACTGTGATGTAGATTGAGACTTTTTGCCTTCAGAACTCTCCACTCACAGTAATGAGGCCTTCCAGTGGAACTGCAACTCACAAATGTCCATGGCAGCAGTGTCAGAGAAAAAGCAAGGGGGTAAAAGCTGCTACTCCTGCAGAAAGTCCTCTGGGTCCGTGTATTCAAAACTAATATATTTTGTGGGCATATCCCCGACCAAGAATCCAAGCAGTCCTTGCTTACAAAACACCCATTAGATGTGATTCCATGATTGGACAGTATACACTGAATAATCCCGAGTGTGTGACGAGTTTATGCTGACAGCCAGTTTAGGATTGTCAGTGACAACGTGGCACATGTGTTTGTACTGGAGGCTAAACATTTTAATTCACACAGCCCTGCACTTTGTACACAGAAAAAAACGTGTACACCGGCTGCCCGTGTTTCAGCTCAACAAAATGGGTGACACCCCTTCACCTGCTTGCTTCTCAAGAAGTGCCTTGACCAATCACAACTGTCTCGCCTGGTTTAAATTTTAAACGACGCTTGACAGTTAAGTGAAGCCCCACGAGTGATTTTAAACAGCAGTGCTAAATTATCGGTATTCCGCGTGGCAACACATCTACCAATCAGAATACACTTTCCAACAAATCAGAACCCTTTTCATCACACATTATAAATGTTAGTTTTCTCCTCAACATGGTATGTCTTGGAATTTGTCCTATTGATTTACAAGGAGAAAAGTTTGGATAAAATGTGTCCTGTACGACCAGATGAAACCTCGTGAGATGCTGAATTCCTTCAGCTGTCCATTTATGAACTAATTGCATTACGGAAAGAGCAAGAATCAATAAAATAATAGTTTCCCAGAGAATCTATTGATGCACCTATCTCCACAATCTTTATAGATTGTTGGGTCCTTGTGAATACAGAGCATTACCAACCAGGACTAACTAGAGATAGAATTTCCGATGGAATTAACCTTTTCCAGATCTTTGACAACTGAAGGAAGATCTCACGCTGGAAAAGATTGCGTTAGAAACAGAGATTTGGGGGATTAAAAAGCGCAGAAAAATCTCAGGAGTGAATGGCCAATTTTACTCCAGGTTATCAAAACGTATCAATTTCATGAGGAAAAGCAGTCCAAATAGTCACATAACAAACCAACAGAAGGAATATTCAAACCTTATTGAAACCTAACAGTAACTGAACAAGATGTGGAGCAAAAGGACACACAGACAAAGGCAAAGCCATGTCATGTTTTCAAGAAAGTGGGTCAATTGCAAAAAGCAAGAAATAATCGTTAAATGACAGAAATGATACTCATTATATCCACAAATAAATTAATACTTTAAATCAAACACCATCAGAAAAAACAAACGCCTGACTCCCAATACAGTATAACCTTCCATTAGAACATGTATCTTTCGACAATGCAAAATGTATGCCAGGCCAGTCAACAAACATCACTCCGGTCTGACCAAAAAAAAGCAGGTCTCACTGATACATGTTGAAACTTAATTTCAAACATTTCACCGACTGACCAACATGATGTGTCAGCTGGAAGAAGAGATTGCAAGTATTTTAAGAACTCTTGCTGAAACCACTGAGAAATATTAACCAAGTGATATTAGCGACATTGGTATCCAACAACGCCTTCGAGTTCCCAAGAGGACATCATTGATTTCACAGGGTTGGAAAATCTCTTCATTTCTCCTCCACCCACAGGATAATCTACAGATTCCGTGTTAATGAAAACAACAAGGAACGTTCATTAACCGAAAGGCAATGGAACAGACTGGGAGACATGCATCCAGAACACCCTCCAACGAGGTGGAAATGAGTGTCCTGCTCAACACTAGTCCTCCACCACAGAAGAAATTAAAGATACCCCAGACTTGAGGGTAGTCCAATGTCAACATTCATATGCCTTCCCAGCAAGAGATGTATAGGAAATAAAAGTTCTGCCTGTCTCTCTGGATGTCAATGTTTAACATTCTCCCTCAGAACATAGAAACCTAGGAGAAGGAGTAGGCCATTCGACCCTTTGAACCTGCTGCACCATTCAATATGGTCATTAGTTGATCGTCCAAATCAAGCCTCTGCCCCCGCTTTCTCCTCATACACTTTTAACGCCTTTAGAAAAACAGAAAGCAGAGCTACTTATCCAGATCAGTGTGAGTTTATAAAGTCAGAGACTGTGGGAAAGCAATGATAACAGCAAATGTGATACAATGCTTTCAGCAATCGGATTTTACCAGCCATGATTGAAAGGTGGAGCAGACTCGATGGGCTGAATGGCCTAATTTCTACTCCTAGGTCTTATAGTCTTCTGGATAATAGGTAAAAAAAACGAGGAAGAGCTGTAGTATAAAGCTGTTAGACGGAAAGGGTTAAATCTAAAGCAGATGCGTTTGGCAAAGCAGTCACTAAATTTATCTTTGGTTTCGCCAATGTAGAGGAGACTGCACTGCGAGCAGTGAACACAGCAAACTAGAGGGCAAGTAAAATGCAGTTTCACCTGGAAGGGGCACTTGAGGGATGGAGAGAAGGGAGGAGGTAGTGAGTAGCTGTTACACCTCCTACAATTTACATGAGGAGCAGTAGTGGGATGGGGGCTCTGACATTGAGTGTGATGGAAGAGTGGACCAGAGGGAACAGTCTCTGTGGAATATTGCCAAGGCAGGGGAGGAAAGGCTGTTGTTGGTGGTGACATCCTACTGCATGCAATGGAAATGGCATAGCTTGATCCTTTGAGTGGAGGCTGGTGGGGTAGAAAGAAGAACCCCAACATTATTCTGGGGGGAAGACAAAGGGGTGAGGGCAGGAGTGTGGGAAATGGGTCAGGCATGGCTGAGGACCCCATCAACCATAGGAGTGAGGAGTTCCGGGTTGAGGAAAGAGTTGGAGACAATCCGATAGTAGTTTGCATTATTGGAACAGATGTGATAGAGTTGGAACCCTAACTGGGAGAATGGGATGGAGTCCTTGCAGGAAGCAGGGTGTGAGTAGATATAGTCCAGGTAACTGTGGGAGTTGGTAGGTTTGAAGTGGATGTTGGTGGACAGCCTATCCCCAGAAATGGAAAGGAGTCAGGAAGGAAGAGTTAGAGATGGATCAAGTGAAGGTGAGAGAGGGATGGAAATTGGAAGCAAAACTAATGTATTTTTCCAATTGTGAAGGAGAGCAGGAAGCAGCATTGTCGATGTATTTGAGATAGTTTTGGGAGAGGGTCGAAATGTTTTGAGGAAAAGGGAGTTTAGATCCAGAAACAAAATTACAATTGAACACTTTGGAAATCTGACAACATGAAGGCCCAGAAATTTCAGTGGCTAGGAATCAGTTCCTCAGCATAGACAGGGACAGCTAGCTACATGGGAAATGAGATTGAAACTTCTGAGGGGGAATCCATTCCATGTCTACAAAAGTCCCCTGAATATCAGAGAATTCAAAGCATTCCGACGCAGTTGAGTTACTAGTTTTATAGGGTAGATGAGGAAATGACATATCTGCTCTGTCTCGTGAGTAACAATTAAACTGTATCCCCGACTTAGAACTAACACCCTCAATTCCTCGTTCCCCACCCCACCAACCCATTTAATCCCCTCCACCCAGCCATATCTGACACTGTCTCCAGTGGATGAGAATCCACCCCCCCTCCCCACCCCAAACCCCTGGTGCCCCTCCCTCTGTTGACTGTTCCCGGATTAATCTCTGCTGTTTTTGCCACCGGATTTTCCGGTGTGCTCAGAGGTCACACCCTGATCAAAATTTCTGGGCCAAATGCTTTTTGAAGCAATGAGATGGAAGGGTTTAAGTACCTTGCCGCCTGGGGTAGCAGAGTTGTTTGACATTACAGGAACAAAGAGTAAACATTCCGACCATAATAAATATCATCTTCAATGTTGTACCGTGAGCTTAATGTGAAAACGCAGTACTTTCTTCTAAATATTGAAGAGTCCAAGGATGCAACATTAGCAAACAATAGATGAAAGTAAACTGCTCAACTAGTTTTGGAGCCTTCAGTATTTTTGCCCTTGAGAAGTTGGTGGTGAATCAGCTTCCTGAGCCCCTGCATTTTGTCTGGGGTATGCGCACCCATGGTGCTCTAATCTCAACAGAAAGATAACACTTCATCTCTAGAGGGGTTTGGGGTGGTCTCTGCTTCCGATACAGCCATGGACACTTGCATCTGCGGCAGGAGGATGATGTAGAAGCCGACAAAACAGGAACAGGAGCAGACCATTCTGCCGAGGGAGGGTGGTACATGGTCATCAGCAGGAGGTTTCCTTGTTTATGTTGAACCTGAAGCCACGAGACTTCATGATGCCTGGAGTCAATGGGGAGGACTCCCAGGGCAACTGACTGATACTACTGTGCCACCACCTCTGCTGGGTCTGTCCTGCCAAAGGGACAGGACATGGGATCGTGATTGTGGTGTCTGGGACTGTGTAAAATATGATTCCCTGTGTATAACTACATCAAAACACATAGTATATCTCTTTATCCCTGGCTAATTGTGCATCAGTAACAGCCCACACTGTTACCACCTGTTATTTTCCAGCCAGACCCACCCACAACTATTTCCAAACAAAGCAGTCTGTTGTTTCAATTCACGCATACCCGGGCAATGGTGAAGATACGTTGTGTATCAAAAGTGAGAGGGGAAAAGTTTAGGGGAGATATAGGAGGAAAGTTCTTTGCGCAGAGGGTGGTAGAAGTGGGCACGATAGCGTCATTTAAGATGTATCTAGACAGATACATGAATGGGCAGGGAGCAGAGGGATACAGACTCTTGGAAAATAGGTGACAGGTTGAGAGAGAGGATCTGGATCAGCACAGACTTGGAGGGCCAAAGGACCTGTTCTGTGCTTAATTTTCTATGTACTTTGTTCTTTGTATTACCATGCTAAATGGGACTGACTTTGAATCTATCTAGCAACTCAAGATTTGGCATCTATCTAATAACCTAGAGATTGAGAATTTGGTGTGTTACTTACAGGGACAAACCATCCATCAAGCCTCAGTCAGCACAGGAAGATCCCAGCTACAATAACAACGATCCTTCGTCGGCAAAGCCAAACTCACCGGACACACGTGACATTAATTACCGTGTCTGGCAAGTGGCTCCTCCAACGACTGTTAAAAGCCTGGGATGGACTAATACCCTGAGCTGTTACAGTACCCCCCCCCCCCCACCCAGGGGAATATTGGTATTAAGCCCCAGAATCAGGTCACTCACCAGCCTCTCTCCACCTCATGTCTGTCCTTCTCAATTTGTGAAACGTGCTGTCACAATCTCAGCTTGGACTGATTGCTGCTGGTACAGCTCTCACAACCAGATCACAGCCCCTGACAGCAGGGAGGCTACGTTTGCTCCTGAATGTGGGTGTGACTAAAAAGGCCAATATTTGCTGGCCAAGCCACATACAGGCAGGAAACTCATTGCGGTTGGAGCCCTCCTTCGTTGTCGTGGACTGTGAATGTTTACAAGAGGAAGTCAGAGTCTGTGTCCTGAAACAGTTGATGTAGAAATCATAGCAAGAGGCCATTCAGCCCATCTCAGCTCCTTGAGTGATCCACACAGTCTCCTTCCCCTATCAAAAGGCAAATATGATTCATGACTTATCCAATTCCTTTCCAAAAGCTTAAACATTAAATCTGTTTATAGCTTCCAGCAAATTCTGCAGGAATAGTGTATAAATAAAGTCACATTTCTTTCCCTGAGAGCATGGGACTGATCCTTTGGAACTGGACACTGTCTCTCCTCAGTCGTTCTTTGAAAGAGGTTTCTAAAATCTCCACCGAACCTCCTCTGCTCCAGGGCCTAGTCCCAGTTCCTTCATCCAACCGAATCCCTCATCCCTCCCTCTTTGTTCTGAATCATTCAGAGTGTGGCAAGTTAAGCTCATCCCTCACTGTCCTTGGGATTGGTACCTATTTGTTTGAGCATAACTGGGTATTATGAGTGACGAGTGACATGGAGGTCACAGCTGGTCACACCAGCAGGTTTCCCTCCCTTGAAGGATGTCAGTGATCCAGATGGGATTTCTAGAAATCCAGTGGTTTCACGATCCTTACTGCTGTTAGCTTATTATGTTTCAGATTGAAGTCATAAACTGAACTCATTTTCTAGCAGCTCTGGTGAGATTTGAACCCATCGCTTCCAAAGATTAATCCAGGCCGCTGGATTAGGAATTCATTAACACAAACCATCATTCTGCACCTTTCTAAAGCCTTCGCATTGTTCCTAACTTGTGGATATAGCTGCTAGACTGGGTCTACAGCAGGTGGTGAGGGAACCAACAAGACAGAAAAACATACTTGACCCCATCCTTACTGACTGCAGATGCATCTGTCATAGAGCCATACAGTCATAGAGATGTACAGCATGGAAACAGACCCTTCAGTCCAACCTGTCCATGCTGACCAGATATCCCAACCCAATCTAGTCCCACCTGCCAGCACCCGGTCCATATCCCTCCAAACCCTTCCTATTCATATACCCATCCAAATGCCTCTTAAATGTTGCAATTGTACCAGCCTCCACCAATTCCT